>NC_133452.1:74506672-74794172 GCF_048565385.1 Saimiri boliviensis
TGTAAGCTTTAATAGTTTTATTTCTAATTTGAATATTATACTGTGTATAATTTGAAGCATGGAAATCCTTCCCACAGGCTATGAACAAACAGTGTACTGTAATATTAATGTTTATGTCTTGGTAATATGTTGCTGGAATGTGCTTCTTAAAGAAATAGATCTTGAAAGAGAACAAGGATATTGCTCCTCCAGTGGGTGAGAAATGTTCCAATGCGTTATTTAAATAGGTATTGAATTGTTACAAAGAATGGAAGAATCCAGGGAAATAAAGTAAAAGTCATAGAATTATAATTTTTCTACATAATTACATAGGAAAAAAACCCTAGATATTAAGCTCTGTTAACTTCCAAAGTAGAGCATAAAATCTAAGGAATAAAAGATTTTATTTTTCTTATTTTTGTATGCAACAATACATATGCATGAGGGAAAAATAAACATCCAAATTTTCATAAATACAACTATTCATTTGGTTCAAAAATGATTCACATACCAATGGAGAAATATTTCATTCATAATTAAAAGTCAGAATAATTAAAGTAAAACATATGCCAGTACAATGACACAGATGGTCATAATTTTGTATTTGACATTTAGACTAACAAAGCAGTCTCTATGAAGTAGATAGAATTTTTATCATCTAAAGTTATTTTTTATAGGCCAATATCTTATATTGATCATTCTAAGCCCTTCAAGTAATAGGTCAAATGGAGAAAAATATTAAATAAATGCATTAATAAAGATAGGTATATTCCCATATCTGAATATTTTGGTGATAGGATTTTAAAGCCATTGCTTAGGAAATTAATTATATCCATATACTTACTGTTCTAAATACTTCGATAGTTCTTTTTTGTGGTATGTTTTTAAAATGCAGTTGTTTTGTATGAAATTCGTTAAGCCAATGAAGATGTACCTAAATTATTTTAACTCACTCATATTTATATTGGCCTTAAATTATTCCTCTTTACCATATAGTAATATTGCATTATTTTAAAACATTTTTATGGTCTCTATATACTGTCTTATATAATGAGATACTGTTTATATAGTTAACATGTTCTTTAAACTTACCATTAAAAATATGAAATGTATATTTTCTAATCAAACATTTTAGACAAATAAGCATGAATACTGAAATATTTAATGTCAGAGCTTGATTTTATCCAATGATGGGACAAAGGCTTTTGGTTTTCCGTTTGTTTCATAAATGTGTGATTTTGGAGATGCATGAACAATGATTTCTTCCTTGAGAGTATATTGGCATTAAATGCTCGCAGAGCTGGACAATATAAAAACTCTCCCCTTTTTTATAAATGTGAAAAGTCAAATATTTAAACAATTTAAAATGAGATAACTACTCCATTTTCCAAGGGAATAATTCCAGTGCATACTGTAAGTGGAGGAAGGGTAGAAAGTAGGACAGGTATCATCCAAATGAAAGGACATATGAGTATAAACAATTATGTAAATTTTTTGAACAAATTTGATTTAATAATGAAGATTAAGTGTATCCTAAGCATTTAAGTACAACACATGTGTATTAAATTAACACCAATTTTAAATAAACTTTTTTATTGACATATAATGCAGAAAAAATGTGTAGAAATTATAGTATAGAGCTTGATGAACTGTCATAAACTAATATCACCTATGCAGCCTCCATTTAGATTAATAATAAATATTTCCAACATCATAGGAGACCCTTGTGCAAGCGCCGTTTACTACCCTTTCTCTCCCATGCAGGAGTAACTATCTTCTGGCTTTGAACACTATAGATTCTTATTGCCTGTTTCAGAATTTAAATTAATAGAAAGGTAAAGATTATATTAGTTTGCTTTAGTTTCTTTCTGTCAACATTTTGTTTAGAAGATTCATTCATTTTGTTATCTTATGCATTTTCATTGAAAAAATCACTATTTTATTGTGTGATCATAACTCACATCATTCACAGTAAGTCAGTTTCACACACAAAAAACATAAATGTCAGACAGTGTGAAATTTTCACACACAAAAAAAATTTTCACACACAGTAAGTCAGTTTCACACACACAAAAAAAACCCACAAATGTCAAACAATTTCACATTGTGTTTTTTTTGTGTGTAAAACTGACTTACTGTGAATGATGCTGACATGGTGGTTCTTGTACATTTGTGGTGCACATATGTATGTGTTTTCTTTTTTGTGTATAGAATGATAAACTTTATTACATACTGCCAATGATTGTCCCAAGGAATGGTTTCCATTTAGACTCTTACCAGCAGTATATGAGAGTTCAGGTTGCCCGTATTAACTCTTAGGATTGTCATTCTTTTTAATTTTAGCCACTTGGAAACTAAAATAGTAAAAATAGTACAGTTTTATTTTGCATTCCTATGACGCTTTCCCCAATGTTGAACAAATTTGTTTATAAACTATTTGAGTAAACTTTTAAAAAGTACTGTTGAAGATTTTTGCCTGTTTATATAGTTCTGGATAGCAGTCGATTGGTTACATACAAAACAAATATCCTTTGCAGCTATTAAGATAAAATCCTTTGGGAAAAATTAGATTAAAATTTATTTTATGTATCTAGATAGACACATAAATCTATACCTCTTTATATCTCTGCCTACTCAGCTACAGCTACTTAATTTCCTATCTGTTTCTTCTTCCTCTATATTTAATTTTCGCAGTGAGTGTTTCAGTGTAACTCTGAAACACCCAAAAATGTTTCCTCTGTAGCAAGATTGGAGCTAATAATTCTCACAACAGCAGATTTTGTTTTTTTGTTTGTTTGTTTGATTGTTTTGTTTTCAAGGTGATCATTAGAAAGCAGCAGTGCATACAATCTCTAGGGTAAAGAATACAGAGGAAATGGTGACATTTCAACCTTAAGAAACTCCCTATATTAAAGATACACAAATATGTAAGAAAATATACCTGAGTTAAAATTTTTCTTTTTCCATATTAGCATTAGAATTCCTTATATTACATATGATATTATAATAATTCAATTTTGTGGTTGACTGACCTAATACTGTAACCTCTTTGATAAAGTTTTCAATTCTCAGTTGGAACTCCATGGATATTAATGCATTAATTAATAAATGAAAGAGGTTTTAATCTAGCTAGATGTAGTCAAATTATAAATAGCAGAAAATAAGACTTCAAAAATAAGATATAATGTCATTATATTAATTTCCAGATGAAGAATACAAATAATCAGTACATGAGAGAAAGATATTTGTGGGCTGGGAAGGTATTTAGGAATAGAGTTATAATATAAATGTTAAAAAATTGAAAAATGATGTGGATGTGGCTTTTTTCCCCTGACTATAGCACTGGTTGTTAGGACTATTATTAGGACCTTACTCAGAGCTTAGGACACTTAAGTAAATGGTCAAAACAATAGTCCCCTTTTTCTTTTCTGGAAGGTAATTATTATCACAACCTCTGTGATCAGCATATTGGAGCATATGGTGGCTGGAGGGCTTCATCCTAGTTATAGTCTGTTGATAAATAGCCAGGGGAATTCACAGTGTCCATGCACAGGAGAAACCATCTTCCCTTGTTTAGGACCAGCTTATGATGTTCACATAATTATCTTATGACAGACTGAGCACTATTTTTTGTTTTAATAATTAAAATATACTTTCAAGTATCCAGTCAAAATTTGTAAATCATTGGAGTTTCTAAATGAAGGTATTTAAAATTAGCTATCTTTTGCTTTACCTGACCAGTACTTCTTCCTCCCTTCACTCTTTGGCAAATACATTTCTCAATCACATAAAATTGAGAAATATATTAATATTGTTAGAAAAATACCATGTGAAAAACTTATGTGTCTCAGGACTATAGAAGTAATCACTACTCCTTTGTGGGAATAAAAAACTACCTTTATGTTGTTAAGTCAGAAATTCTTAGTGTGTGGTTTCATATTTTTCCTGACTACAGTACAATAGATCATTCACAGTCTAGGGCAGCAAGGTCTCTGGCATTTTTCTTAAATGGTTATGGCCAAGAAAAATGGTAATTTTGGAAAAATCATACTTCCAGTCACAATAACCAGGTGACAATCTGTACTCACAGGGTTTTAAGCAGTGGGAAATCACACGGAAGTTTATATCCAAAAGTCACAGTTTGGATGGCTTGGAAAAGTGGGCTGGGTTGCATGCCATTAGCTGTCCTGAGACAGGAGAGCAATCTAGCAGCTTATATTTCCGTACACCAAAAGTCAGCTTAACTGAATTCTAATTCTCCTACATTTAATTTACTATATTATTTTCCTAATGTGCTACTTGACATACACATAATTCTCTAGTTGGCAAAAGCAAAGAGGCCTGTGATTGTCACCATAATCTAAAATTTTAAAACATAAATGCATCTTACTGTAAAATTGGCACTCACGATTTATAAAGCAAAGACCCTCAGATACTTTGCCTGGGATTTCAGTGTCATCTTGACTGTACAAATGAAGAGATCAGGTTATTCAATGGAAGAGATCTGACACTCATTACCTGACCATTTCCATGGAAATCCAGTACTAGAAGTGTACAGGTGGTTGCCTAATTTACCATATTTTATTACTCTCATTTCCAAATGTTTTCTTCTAGCCAATGTCTGGATCACAAAGAATGAAAAGGTACTCGTAGAAATGACAGTTGTTCTATATTTGCTCCAAACCTTACCTACATTTTTAAATTATACAACAAGTTAAAGTTATAATATGTGATCTCTTATGCATATTATGAAACAAAATAATTTGGAATAGAATAAATGCAAACCACAAAAGTAAAACAAAACAATCATAACCCTGATGACACAATTATGAAAAAACAAAGATGCGAGAATAGATTTTTATACCCACTCTGAAAATTAGATATAGATGAAGAAATAATATTATGTGAAATTGAGCAGCTTTAGCTGAATAGGTACAAATATAGAGAAGTATAGATTTACATGTACCTGTATATCTATATAAAACATATTTTAATCTCATTTTTTTCCAAAGAATATTACTTTAAGCAGATATTATAAATATATGTTCCTAGTTCTTCAGAAAATATATAACGAATATATTTTCAGATAATCTTTTCTCTAAATTACAATACTTGTTATTTACAGTTATTTATAATAAAAAGACCTTAGAATGTTAAGTAAAAGACTTCTATTCTCCTTTAGTGACATCAGGCAGATTACAACTCTATTGAAACATGGGTTGGGCTTGGCAATCGTAAAAATTGGTGTGGTATAGAAAGGGGAAGATTGGTGGTTGTGTGAACTCTTTTAGAATTAAAACTCATGTTCAGTAAAGTATATTCATTCATTCATTCATTCATTCAATAAATAGTACTCAATAAATATTTTCAAGCACCTAGTATGAATAGAGTTTCTCTAGTTTTATCAGTAATAAAAAGAAACAGATTTCTGTCCTCATGAAGCCTACATCTCACCAGGAAATATACAACTTAGAGAGAGTCCAGCTTTCATTTTATGAAGCCAATTATATATTTCTGATAGATTTCAACTGTTAGTCTTCTGTCATTGTTTTCTTAAGTCAGGTATTGAATACATAGGAAAAAACAGAACTGTATAGGAAAGCAAAGTAAAAAGGAAACACAGCAAACTTTCTATAGACTCATTTCAATGTTTATATTATTGAGCTTATATAACTTGATCTTTATTTTTCAAACATAAAATATTATTAGGTTTATAATATCAAAGTATCCATAAACACTGTGAATACTCATGACATCATCTCTGCTTTCTAGCTTCTGGCTCTCTATAATAGCATGGATTATAGATTTTAAAATATTTAAAATAAAATTATTAATTACACAAAATTAGAATCACTTGAACTTATTAAATCAGGTAGATTCCAGCTGACAACAAAAACGATTTGGGATGGGGGAGGGCTGCCAAATTCAATAAGAAAAAGTTTATAATCCATATTTTTTCTTAAACATTTAAAATGTCATGAATCTATGAATATAAGCTGATTTTTCACAACTAGGTTTCTTACACCTGTGAGAGGAATATCTAGATTCCATGCTTTAAAAATATTAAAGAGTACTTCATGCCTACAAAGAGTGCCTTCTCCATTATTGAGTAAAGAAATATAATTACAGGAAGTGTCTGGATCAAGTTTAACAGGAAAAATAATTGTACATTTAAAGTAAAAATATAAACAATATTTTATTGAGAAACAAGAATAGTAAAGGTTTTACTGTTTACACATTTGAGAGAGAAACGTGAGCATTTCTGTATTAACAGTACCAGCAGTGGCAGAAGCAGTGACAGAATTAGCAGTAATGTAACAATAATAAAATAAAATAACTTTCACCCCTAGTTAAATATAAAAACCTGGAAATGCTGAAAGTATAAATCATTGCCTGCATTACCAGGCAATGATATAAACTGATATAGATTCATTGTAGTAGATGTCTGTGATTTTTAGATTTTCTGTATTTGAAAACTCTTTAATTTGATATTGCTGTCTCACTATGACACCAAAAGATCTTGGCCTGGCTAAGTGCCCTTGGGATTAGTTTAATGGCAGGTTTTGCAATAGAAAAGAGAATAAAAGAAATAAGAAAAGTGTCTGCTTTGTGCAAGGAGGAAACAAACAGGAAACTGGAAAAATATATATTAAACAATTTTTATGCAATGAAAAAGAGACCACCAGTCTATAATCATGGAGAGCAGGGAAACAAATAAAGTATACCCTACAATTAACTTGGCTTTCTGCTTAGACTCATTTTCTGGACTGTAACAAAGAGAGGAAGAATCCAAACAAAGCCCAATGGTCTCAATCAAAAAGGTAGAAACTGTTTGAATTAGACAAGCTAGCTACATATTTATAGGCTGAGTACCACAGGATACATTAATGAAGAGAAATTTGTCCACAAAGCTGCATATAGAGCCCATTGCATCTTTAGACAAAACCAATCTGCAGACCAGGCAAAGTGGCTCGTGCCTGTAATCCCAACACTTTGGGAGGGTGAGGCGGGTGGATTACCTGAGGTAGGAGTTCAAGACCAGCCTGGCCAGCGTGGTGAAACCTGGTCTCTTCTAAAATTACAAAAAATTACCCAGGTGTGGCATCACATGCCTGTAATCCCAGCTACTTGGGAGGCTGAGGCACAAAAATCGACTGAACCCAGAAGGTGGAGGTTACCGTGAGCTGAGATCATGCCAGTGCACTCCAACCTGGGCAACAAGAGTGAAACTCCATCTAAAAAAAAAAAAAAAAAATCTGCATTTTTATATAATTAAAATCACTTTTCAGAAATTACATGAAAATTAGAGCCATGTCAATTCTCATAAAAACACCTTGTTAAATTCATGGTTGAATATCATGTTGAATGCAGCAGAATTACCACAGCTTAGGAGTGGGGCTAAATTGATTCTAGATTAAAGGAAGTGGTTAGATCAAGTGTAACAGAAAAAAAAATTGTACATTTTAGGTAAAAATAAACAATTTGTTAAGAAAAACATTATTTATTATTTATTTATTTATTTTATTAAGAAAAATTTATTTTAAGATTTCACTGCTTACGCATTTGAGAGAGAAGCATGAGCCTTTCTGTATTAATAGTATAAGCAGTTACAACAGGAGCCACAGAATTAGCAGTATTGGACTGACAATAAAATCAAATTTGATTTGTTTATATTAGAGTAGATTAAAGGCTGCTCTAGATGTACACTATTAAAACTTAAGAACAAACTTTTGAATGAGTAAATTGATCTTTAAATAACTTTATTGCCAGACAGAGCAAAGTTTAAAACTGTTTAATACAGTAAACAAAAATCCTGGATTCACCAGTGTAAAATTAGTAAGTCTAAAATCCAATAAAATATTGCTATATATGCAATGAAGCAGGAACATTTAATTTATAAATAGCAAAACAAACTGATAGAAACAAACTAAACATGATGGTTACAATAGAATTAGCAGGCAAGAATATTAACTCTACTGTTACAACAATACTCAATATGTACAGAGATATACAGGAAAGCATGAGCATAATAAGGACAGGAAATAACGAGTTAAAATTATCACAAATCAAATGTCAAGAAATAAGCACAATATTTGAAATGAAAGTTTCTCTTGATTGGATTAATAGAATAAGAGATACTGCAGAACAAAGGATCAGCAAACTCAAAAATATGGCAATAGAAACAAAAGGAAAAACTGGTAAGGACATCTAGAAAAATAAAACTGAAAAAAATGCAATACATCTACTGTTTGCAATGCATCAAACATACATGCAATTGGAGATAAGACATGTAATCAGGGTTCCAGAATTATGGAGCAGAAACAAAAATGCTTAAAAACATAATGGCTATTTAAAAAAAAATGAAAATTATAAACCCACAGATTCAAGAACCTCAGTAAACAAGCAGATTAAACTAAGGAAATACCAATACAATGCATAATTGAATAATGTACAGCAACTGCTAAAAAGAAAAGCAGCAAAAGGAAAACAAGAGGTTTACTAGCCAGAGAAACAAATTTAAGCATAGATTGTAGACATTTTGTCAAGAACTATGTATACGAAAACTCAATGTCATCCAAGAATACTGTAAAAACAAGAATAGCTGTGAATGTAAGGCTCTATATTTAATGTAAATATATTTTAAAAACAAAGGTTTCTGGTTGAGGTCTATAAAATTAGAAAGCGCATTGTTTTCATCCTGATGGGTGTGGTGCTCACACCTGTAATCCCAGTGCTTGGGAGGCTGAGGCAGGCCTATCATGAGGTAAGGAGAGACCATCCTGGCCAACATGGTGAAATACCATCTCTACTAAAATACAAAAAATTAGCCAGGCATGGTGGCGGGTGCATCTAGTCCCAGCTACTCGGGAGGCTGAGGCATAGGAACTGCTTGAACCCAGGTGGCAGAGGTTGCAGTGAGCTGAAATTGCACCATGGCACTCCAGCCTGGTGACAGAGCAAAACTCTCCATCTCAAAATAAATAAAAAGAAGAGAAATAGCGACAAAAGCAAATTGTTAGACAATACAAAATTTACCATTTTTTGAACCTATCTCAGACCTAAGTTTGCAGAATGAAAACCAATTTGAAGTCACTGCAAATTAAAATCTATGATCTCTGAAATCGGTGAAATCAATGCAAACCTATGAGGAGAAAACGGTCATGTTTACACAGTGATGAGTAATTATGTTTATACAGCCAAACACTGATGAGAACTGTTATGGAATTAAAAACTGTTAAAGATCATTAAAGGTCAAATGTAGACAAATAATATAAAATCCATTAAGGATGCAAATGCACCCACTTGTAGGGTGTTCCCGTTGGACTTTACTAGAAAATCTCACTAAAAATATTGATGAGAAACTTGAGAAAGCATTGCTTCTAGCAAAAGCCAGAGAAAGATATAGTAGCTGCTACAGGAAAGCATTGAACACCTCTGTTTCTTGTCTCTTATCTCTAATAGAGAATGAAAGTCTTATATTGGAAGGAAAGAACAACAAACAATGTCACTCTTATGCAGGTAGAAGGAATAGTCACAAATCTCTACCTCTAGGAGCAGAGTGGAAAGGAATGCCAGACCCAGAACTACAGTTGCAAAAGAATCAGAGAAAGCAAAAGGGCCACACTCTCAAGACCCAGGGAAAGAATGGCTGCCTAAGAATGAAGCTTAATAAGAGTAATAGAGAATGTGCTCTTCCCTCTTATGCAACAACCAACTACCAAGCTAACAGAATCAAAAATAAGTAGCAGTCTAACTAACATATTCCTGGAAAGAAATTCTCTCTGAGACACAGCAGAAAGTGACATCCTAAGATGAATGTGGAATAGTAACTGAAAGAATACCTCTGAAAAATGTTTAAATACAACATACGATGAGTTGAATTTAAAGCCTATGGAGCACTGAGTGTAACCATAGTGACAACAAGACTCAGATGACTCACCTCAACTTCTAAGCAAATTAGCCCCAAGCTCACATGAAACGTCTGTCAAAAAGAAGGGTATGAAGGAATGTATATCTTAAAACATAAATATTATTTACTTTAGTATCAATTACCTACATACATTTTTTTCAAAATTAATGACAGTCACAGAACTATAGACCTAAGAAGCTCAGAGAACATTCAGCATGAGAAAGGCACACAAACACAATTCTAAGCATGACAGGATCAAACTGTAAAAAAAAAAAAAAAACTTGAAGGCAGACATAGTAAAAGACATATATTATTTACTAAGAAACAAAGAAAATATTTACAAGATACTTTTTGGTACAAATTGTCCACAATAAAAGCAAATTAAGTTAAATAAAATATCTGTCAACCAAGAATTTTAAACTCAATGTACCTTTTAAAACTGAAGGAGGAAAAAACACTTAAATAAAATAAAACATACAGAATTTGTTACTAGTAGAATTGTAGGAAAGAATAAAGGATATTTTTTTAGTCAGAATAAGTCTGATACTAAATAGAAAAAAGTATCTCCACAAAATTTGAAGAACACTAGAAACAGAATAAATAAACTTTAAGGGTTTTTAAAATTTTTAATTGCTCTAAAATATAATTTTTGTTATATACAGGTAGTGCTCAACTTATGACCACGGTCGGGACTGTGAAACAGTTGTAACACGATTTGGTCGTAAGTTGAGTAGGCTGTATGTACAGTTGAAATGGTGCACGCGGAGATGGTAGTGCTGTCAGAAGCTGGTCCACACTGCCGTACGCCCAGCTGGGCAACGTTTGCGCTGCCAGATGTGGAGCAGTCGTGGCTAGCGATTGTGGTCGTAAAGTTGAATGGTCATAAGTTGCATAGGTCATAAGTCTATCAATACCTGTAACTAGAACAGTAGCAATATCATATTTTTAAAGCATATGTAAAATGAAAATTCATAATATAAGTAACAGAGGATAATGGAATGAATTGGTAAAATATTGTTGCAAGCCCCTTATACTAGAAATCATGTGGCACAATATTGTTTGAATGTGAATGTTAGTTAATTTAAAATGTTTATATCCTAAAAATCACAAAATTTTTTAAATGTAAAAGTAATAAGTTAAAGGTTGACATGACATAGAACAATAAAAGTTGCACAATTTATTGAAAAAGGCAAAAATAAAAAATAGAAGAGAGAAAACATAAACAAGAAAATGATAAATATTAATCCTATTATCAATAAACACATTAAATGAAAGTGGTCCAAACACAACAATTAAACAGCCAAGATTGTTATTTTGGGAAAAAAGAAAAAAAAAAAGAGAAAAAAATCATATGATGCTCATATACAAGGATATGATGTTTACAAGACACTCATTTTACATATAAACACAAAGACAAGATAAAAGGATAAAAGGAAACTGATAGAAAAAGTTAGGCTATTAAGAAAACACAGTATAGAGTTCGAAACAATAGCTATTTTCAGGAATAAAGAATTGTTACATAATTATAAAAGGGTCATTCCTCCAAGAAGATATAATAATCCTAAATATTTAAAATAGCTTTAAAATAGCTTTAAAATACATGAAGCAAAAACTGATAGAACAAAAATAAAAAGAATCAGTAAATCAACAATTCAAATTAAAATTTTCTATTTTTTTCTCATTAAATGATTGAACAGAAAAATTCAGTAAAAACAAAGAGAATCTGAACAATGCAATTTAATTGACATTTAGAGAATGGTCCATGGAACAACAGAGAATATACAATTTTTTCAAAAGTTTCTGGACCTTCATCAATATAGAACATATTATGGGAAATAAAACAAATCTAACAAGTTAAAATAATGAAAATCATAAAAAGTACTTTTGTAGCTATAATGCAGTAAACTAGCAATACTAATAAAATATTTGTAAATTTCTCAAATATTTAGATATTAGATATCTAACAGCCTTCTAAATAATGCACATGTTAAAGAGGGAGTCTCAAGGGAAGTCAATCAAAATATATAGAACTGAATGAAAACCTAAACATAATATTTCACATTTGTGAGATGAAGCAGTTTTCAGTCCTCTGAGAATTGCTTAACCTGATAAGTGATACCTACATAATACATAAAAACATCTTCATATTTAGTGGTGAATGAATTAATGCTTTTCCCTTAAATTAGGAACATGGCAAGAACAGTCTTTTTCCACTTCTACTCAGTATTTCCCAGATATAATAGAAGTCTTAGCCAGTTCAACAAGATAAAAAACATAAACAGAATACAGAATGAAAATAAATAGAAACATTTATATTAAAAATGATATACTGGTTGCTATGTAGAAATGAATTGTAGAGGTAACTATGTACATTAATATTCCATTAAAATAAGCACAGCAGTCAAATATTCTTGGTAAATGAGAACATATAATCTCTCTAGATATTAAAAATATCTTATTTTTCTACAATTTTACATTGTTTTTCTCATCTTTTCTAACAAAATCCCTATTTTGTTCCAATGTTTACCCCTTTTCATACAACCCACAGAAGCTGATCCTAGTCCTGCTAATACAGACCTGATTTGTGTGAGATTACACCCATTTCCTTTATCGGAAATTGGTTCAGAAGTTAGTTTTTAGTCAAAGAAGCTCTAAAAAACATTTGTCTGGGAGTTCTGAGAGGGTTTTTGCAGGTGACTCTTCCTGTTCCTATGCATGTCATCACATGAATGTATCATCTCACTGAGCCTGAAGCTGACACACAGAGTAGATCACAGCCAGGAAATTTGGAGAGAGTGAGTCAGTATTAAAGAATTAAGTCAACCCTAAAGGGCTATTCTGGACTTCTAGTTGTTTTCTTTGCCAATAAATTTTATATTATTTAAAACAGGTTGAGTTTTCTTCTAGTTGACATGAAAAAAAAAATCTTTCTTGAAACGGAAGCAACAAGCAGTAGCAATAATATGCATTAAATGGCTATGTACCTGGCCAGGTAAAGGTAAACATGACTTAGATGAGGAGAGGTGCAGTGAAAATAGGCAGGTTTGGGATATACTTTGGAGGTAATGGAAATGTGTTTTGTGGTAATATGAATGTCTGGGTTAGTGCATGGTAGTCAGCTCAGATCACTAAAGAAAGTAAGGGAAAGGAATTTAAACAACTTGTCTAAAGTCACAAAGCTAGTTAACAACAAAAGCAAGACTTAAACCTATCCTAGCATATACCAAACACATGCTTGGAATTTACATGTCTGTTAGAAAGACCCATATACTTCTACATGAATAATTCAAAATGATTTATACCTTTTATTTCTTAATATGTACATATAATAAATTTGTTGGGTCTCATTTTTTGTTTCTGTTACAAAGGATGATTGCTTAGAAACTAGAGAGAAGGTAGAATCACTTTGCTCAATCTCTTAATAGTCCACACCAGAATAAAGGCCCAGCCCTGTGTAATTATTAAAATCTATAGCTATATGTAAAGTAAGTCAAAGAGTATGTCTTTAGCTCATTCTCTTTCCGCGTAACAGACTGTCACAGAGTGTGTAAATTATAATCAATTGCAGTTTATTTGATTCTGGAGTGGAGAAGTCTAAGAACATGACTCTGGCATCTGGAAAGGGTTATACCATGATAGAAGGGTGAAAGGTTGAAGTGAGCAAGCAAAACAGAGAGAGCACAGAGCTAGGAGCAGGGCACTCCTTATAACAACCTGCTCTTGTGATAGTTAACCATTCCAACAGTATTGACATTAATTCATTCATCAGGGCTATGCGTTCTTAATGCAATCAATTCTTATTAGGTCCATCTGCCAACATTGTTCTAATAGTAATTAAGTTTCTAACAAATAAACTTTCATGGGAACTATTCAAACTGTAACAGAGTATTTTACTGAAAATATTCAGGTTTATTGATCAAAGCACTTATCTACCTTGAAATTAATTTTTTCTCAATTTTTAATTTTATGTATTTAAACAAAATTGCTCTCTAAATTTCTCCTCAGTGCTACTAAAACTTTTGGAAGATGCATATATCTGATATTTTGTGAAATTCATATCCGTTTGATTCATGGGGATATGAGGATTTCATTTAAACAAAAGAAGGCAATTATTACTGTGAACTGATTGTTTTATTTTATTTTTAATATAAACCCATCAAAGTGGTATGTTTTTGTTTTATACTTTTTATATATAAATTTTGGGTAAAAGCTAATTTTAGGGATTACCATTAATGCATTTCATCCTGAAGTTCAGTAATTGAGATTATATTTTGTAGAATAACAACATATTTTTTACATTAAAATATTAGTAACTAAATGTTACAAAAATTTTGAATGGCAGCAGAGGGAGAATTGAACTGGAACCTTGTATCTACTGGCTGTGGCCTAAAGCAATTATATAATCACACTAGACTGTATAGTTTTTCATGTTTTAAAAAATGGAAAAAGTATTTTACATACTTCATTTACTTATCTTTTTTAAAATAAAGCAAAACTAATTTTTCAAAAAGTATAAATATTCTTTCAATATGAGTTCTGAGATAACTATTTTCATACTTTAAATATTTTATGTAACATAAAAATGATGTTCCAACACATCGGTTTTGTGCATGTAGACGGAGACTGAACAGCAATAATGAATTTGCATTTAGATTCCTTGACCACATCTTTAATTAAGATTAAGGAAGTCTGACTTTTACATAAAAATAGGGTTTCCTCTACTGTGTAAAATTAGTGGAAATGAGAAAATCGGATGACTCAGAGTTCCCTAACTATAAGAATATACAGCCTTTTTGAGACAATGTGCAAGCACTGTTACCACTAACAAAGACGGAGTAACAGGGACACATTTACTATCCTAACAGAAACAACCCGAAGCAAAAATAAAAACCCACAATAAATATGTAATAAACAATGTATTTGAAGACACTATGAACAAGGCATTAAAGGACAGTTATTTCTCAAAGAATAACTGGAAAAAAAAATTAAAGTGAGTCCTATGATTACCAAGTTTACTTCCTTAGGGCAGTTTTCAGGAAAATAGGCAGAAACAGAAAGCCGCAGTGGGACTCAGAACTTTTCCTCAAATTAAGAAATGGATCTGACATTTTGAGGAGTTGCAGTTTGTAGAACTGAAAAAACAGACAGGAGAACACAAGAGAGAAACCTGGATATACACAATAGCACTCATGATGGTTAATCAGAATACTGATCTGTTAATGTTCATGACAAAACTCCCAGAGACCCAGATAAAATCACCAAATTAGATTAGAAGGAAATTGTCCATTTCCAACAGCCAGAACAGAGTTCTTAAGTCACAGCACATTGCATAGAGTACTTAGAAAACAATTAGCTGTAGACTGAGCCTGGTCTAAAACTCTAAAGTCATGAAAGCAAGACTTGAAAGAGTTCTTCTTTCCAAGAAAGTTAACATTCTCACAGTGGGAATTTAAAGAATTTGTAAATGAATACAAAAATATCCAGTACCCAACATATTAAAATTACTAACGTTGAGGATCCAATAAAAGATTATCAGAAATATGAAAATTCTGGAAAATATGACCCATACTCAGGGCAATTTATCAATCAATTGAAACAAAACCAAAATTAACACAGATAATACCTTTATATTAAAAACAGTCATTTAAATATGTTGTGTATATTTAGACAGATAAGTAGAGGGATATGAAATATAAAAGATCCAAATTGAACTTTCAGAGATGAAAACTATAATTTCATAAGGGAAAAATATATTAAATGGGATTTTTGACAGATTAGATATAATAGAAAAAAAGATTAGTGAACTTGAAGACAGAAATAGATGCCAAATTCTAAACCAAATTTTAAAAATAATGCCTTATCTATATACTATTTGTATCTATCATCTTTTTATCATCTGTCTGTCTATCTATCTATCTATCTATCTGAATGTATAATACAGCATAACTAAATAGTTTATTTTAGAAATACAAGGCTAACTTAACTTTCAAAAAATAATGAATGCAATTTAACATATTTTTAAAAACCAAAAGAATGCAGGCCTAGAAAAGTATCAGTGAAACACAGTAGGGAATCCATGAATAGATCCACACATAGGTGGACAACCGATTTTTGACAGAATTACAAAACCGGTAATGTGAAGAAAAAAATGTGTATTAAATAAACTTTGATAAATACTACAAATCTTATACAAAAATTAGTTAAAACTGGATCATAGATCTAACCATAAATTTTAAATTATAATTTATCTTAAAGAAAATATAGGGAAAAATCTTGTGATTTTAATTTGGGTGAAAATGTCTTAGCTATGACACCAAAGCATGATCCATAAAATAATAAATTAATAATTAGACTTCATCAAAGTTTAAAATGCTTGATCTCTGAAAAATGCTATTAAAAGAATGACATGACAAGCCACAGACTGGTAGAAAATAATTACAAAGCAAATATATCAAGTAGACACTAAGTTAACACAAATATGTATTTATTTATAATAATTTAAAACAGGAAACAGCCTAATATCAATCAACAAGTGGAAATAATAAACTAATTGTGTTACATCTGTACAATAAAACATTTGTCAAAAAATTAAATATTGATATATTTTTGACCATTTATTCTTAAAATTATGCAGAGTGAAAGAATTTAGGGAAAATGAGTATATAATATATGATCGCATTTACATAACATGCTAGGGGCTACAACCTAATATGCAATGGCAGACTCCTGTCAGTGGTTGCCTGGGCAGGAGGAAGGAACTGCAAATAGAATAAAGAACCTCTGGGTGCTGATATAACTGTTTAATGTTTCATTTGGTGATGGCCTTACAGATGTATACAAATATCAAAATTTAACAAAGTTATTCCTTAAATATGTACCATTTATATATCTGTTATAAAAAAAAATCTAAATTTTGAAGGCCTCAATTATATATGCTGGATTAAATATGTCTTTATCTTGATTTTCTACTGAAACAACAATCAAACGAGAGTAAAATATTGAAAAAGAAATCTACTCACAATGAGGATATGGCAAAAGGTTTTGTTATGTAAAACGATTTTTGAAAGCTAGAGGTGAAAGTCTGTTTTTATTTTATTTTATTTTTTTATTTATTTATTTTTTTGAGACGGAGTTTCACTCTTGTTACCCAGGCTGGAGTGCAATGGCGCGATCTCGGCTCACCGCAACCTCCGCCTCCTGGGCTCAGGCAATTCTCCTGCCTCAGCCTCCTGAGTAGCTGGGATTACAGGCTCGTGCCACCACGCCCAGCTAATTTTTTGTATCTTTAGTAGAGACGGGGTTTCACCATGTTGACCAGGATGGTCTCGATCTCTCGACCTCATGATCCACCCGCCTCAGCCTCCCAAAGTGCTGGGATTACAGGCTTGAGCCACCGCGCCCGGCTGAAAGTCTGTTTTTAAAGAGAAAGCTAGACCTTAATTGCTTGGTCTTTCTGAGAAGAAAATCAGTAAGAAGCTGAAATGCACTTGCTGCCTCAGAAATCCATCCCAAACTGCTCAGAAAACAGAAGCCTTAGAAAAAAGTCCAGAAAGAGCACTGATGCTAGAAATAAGCAAGTTGTTTAAAAATATGAATAGTGTGATTAGACCTGACTTTGAAAAGTTAAATCCATCTTACTATCATAGAAATATGCATATAACCCTTTCTCTGCTTAGCACAGAGTTCTGTCTTAGGCACCCTTAATACCCATGAAGCAAACCTGACAACAATTGCTCCTGGGCACATGTCTGTCTCCAGAGGAAAGAATATTCTGATGTGAAATATTCTTTTCTTAATAACATTGAAGCAAAGTCTATCAATTAAAATTTAAGCTTCTCACACAGAAATTCCAATGAGCATTTTAGTGCTTCAATCTCAAACAGAAACTGCTCACGATCCATTGTTAGATATATGAGGAAAACCTACATAAACAGTAGAACATGACCATAAAATTAATTAAGAGATTTCTGTGTATAAGAGAAGCAATTGCACTGTAAAATAATAACAGGATGTTATTTAGAAAAGGATCAAGAGAGAGCATGAAAATATTCTTGGGAATTACAATTATCAAAGTCAAAAATTAGTAAGTATAACCCAGTTAAAAATGTCTTAGAATAAAGGAATGGGTAAGCTGAAGAAATTTCTGAGGCATGAGATTTTTGAAAGGTAGAGATGGGCAATATTAGAGAAATAATAAGTATAATAGAGGTTTAATTTAGAAGATACCAAATCCATATGAAAAGACCTCCAGAAACATGTAGCAGAGAAAAACAGAGGAAGAAAGTAACAAAGTATAGAAACTTAAGTTTCTACATTTCAAGAGGTTCAATGATGAGATACACACTCAAATATAACGCCGTAAATTTTTTGTGCATTAAAAATATTCTTATAACTTAATAAAATAAATGACTTTACATACAGAAGATTAAAGTTCTAATGCCATTAGAATGCTCAATAACCCTATCAGAGTAGAATGCAATAGACATGTCATTTCAATTTTGAAGGATCAAGATGTTCATTCAAATATTATATATGCAATCAAACTATCAATCAAATATGATTTTTTAAAAAATGTCCCTTCCATGAGCTCTTTCTCAGTAATTTTTTGGAAGATATGTTCTATGAACACTGGAAGAAAAAGTGAGATAAAAGAAGTATGGAATATGGGATCTACGAACGTGGTCAAGGGAAGACCTCGGAGGACAGTCTGAAATACCCTAATGAAAATAGTCGTTCTTCCTTCGATCAGAGAAAACAGACTTCTAGAAAGATACCTCAAAAGAGCAAGAAAATTTCTTGACAAATTTGACTCCACTGAGTTGGGTTTTAAATTTCTTTTGAAGTATCATAGAAGAATTATAAAATGATGAAAGTAATCAACATAAAAAATTCAATTACTAATCCTAGGAATACCAAGTGTTGTACAACAGAACCAATGTGTTTATTAAACATTACTTAGATCCTGATCTTTAATAATCTTAAGAAGATCTTTAATATTCATTTTATTTTTAGTAATCTTAAGAATGTAAGAAAGATATTCACTTAACTAGATTCTTGATTATTATTTAATGAATTATTAGATGTATTTCTTCTATTCTCTGAAAATATTTCTTTATCTCTGAAAGTATAACACAGTTTTATAACCAATCAATAGCATTTTACAAAAGCCCTTCGCCAGGCATCCTTTGATATAATCGTCCTTCCAGCACATGAAGGAATATGATTATTAATTTTAGTGGCATGTCTGTGCAACTACAACACCTGCATTTTTTCAGTCCGTAAACCATTTAATTACCAGTTAAGCAAGAAACAAGAGCATCAGTTTTTATCCGAAAACTTTCCACTGACATCTCTTAAGATCAAGAAAATGTCAAGATGTTGGAAGCTTAGAAAAAATTCAAGAGACAATAATGAAGTGGTGTTTTACAATATGCTGCGTTTTCAGCATCCTTGCGGTACACAGGGCAATAATATTGTTGTGGAAATCATAAAGAATAGTCCTGTGTTGAAAAGTGATTCCTAAGTCAGATTCTTAATAGAAGGAAATTTGGTGAAAGCCTTAATCAATATTTTTTATATTTTTCTTTTTCAGTAGTAAAAATTATATGGTATGAATCAATATCTAAATAAGTCTAAAATGACTCTTTAAATGGGTATAACAAAAATTCTTAATGATAAGAAAACATTATAGTTTAATTAGAAGCATTTTATTTTTCTAAATACAAGCATAAAGTAATTCTACACCTTATCATCAGTGTCAGCTTAGATTTAAGTGAATCGGTAACACAGTGGAGCAATAGAAATAGGAAAGGCTACTACTGCTATTGCTATTGGTGGGGCTCGAGCAAGACAGGCACAGGGTTTGCAACAACACTTAGTAAACTCCAGGGATATTATTCATATATATATATATATATATATATATATATATATATATATATATATATATATATATGCATACACACACATATATATGATGCATCTTAGAGTGCAAGACAAAAAACTCTGCAGAATGGCAGCCAGCCAGAGTGAATGAGTTAAAACATTTTATTTATAAGGAAGAAGTCAAAACATAACATCTGAAATTAAAAGATAAGGGAATTATAATGTAAAGACAACATTTTGAAATGCAAAGTAAATTACAGAAGAAACTTGTAAAAGAATTGAAAAGCATCACTCACAGGCACCAAAACGTGGAGACCGTTGACTTCTGTTTCTTTAATTGAAAGACTAATAATTTATTTGTTTTTAATCGAAGTACATAGGACCCTTTGATAAAATTTAAAAATAATAAATAAATAATTGTAATATGACAAAAGATATTTGAATGTTCATTACATTGAACAGAATGTAGGAAAAGGTAAAACATAAACATCATGTTTAGGTGGACTACATCTCTTTTCTATTTTTTGTGATAACTTAAGTTAAAAAATTTTACACTGTTCATAAAATGCTTTACCTGTGAAATATCAGTATACGGTACTTACACATTAGCTATGCTACATAGCAGTGTTTTCTGAAAGAATGACGTTAAAGTGCTTTATTGGTAATGTTAAAGATGATTTTAGACCTTGGTAGCATGCGGAAAAAAGGTTTCAGCAAAATTGGGTGAGGCAGTATGGGGAATGAGAAGGCAGAAAGGTCAAGAAGATGTGGCACTAGTTGATAACAGAAAGTCAAGAGACAAGGACTCAAGGATGACATTGTTAGGAGATTTCCAGAGAAGGGAGAACAGCTGTGGATTTCCCTATTTTAAAAGCAGAGCATGCTTCAAATGCCCAGAGGTCTCTTACCTACTGTAAGAGAGAGTTGGATGATCACTTTTCCTTTCCTGACAAAATTGGAGGCTGTTCGAGTGATTATCTGCCATCTGTTGTCTACAGCGGTTCAATTGTTGAAGAGTCCTCTAGAAGCGGGGGAGGGGAGAAAGAGCTTCCTTCTCGATGGAAGGTTGAATGTGCATTCAGAAGTAGTTCAGCTGAGCAAGTGCTCAGCTAATCCCCTTTGCACACAGGGACAAGGCTGCCACCAACTCTAATTGATTCTGAAATGAATCTGTATAGAAAATTAGAAGATTTTGGATTCCCATGTGAGCTTCAATAAAGAGCCAGGATGTAAGCCTGACAGCTGAATGGATTCAGAAATGAAAATCTGATAAGCGGCTTAAAACTGTACTTAAGTCCAGAAATGATTTGAATGCTGTTGTTAATGGCACATTGTATGTTGTCACCTAGTTAATTATCTCTGAAGATGAGTTCTTGCAGAGGAGAAGATATGCCATTCTTTCACAGCTTTTCCTCATCACATATTTATTAACAACCTCCCCCACTTCCCAACTATCATTACTAGAAGGCAGAAAGGATTAGGCCATAGCAGCTCCTCTGTAGCTGTCAGTTCACTGTGCCAGACTTCAAATATGAACTGTTGTATGTACTGTCACCGACATTTCCTTTTACATCTTCATTTGCAAATGAGGAGCTGACATTTGTTAGGCCTTGTATTTGCACACAGTTTCACCACATGAAAAGCAAACACTGTCACTGCTGGCTACTTTGTTTATTCCTTTGCAGATACTATATGGCCTATTTAGAAATTTTCTTCAGAGGTTTTTTTTTTTTTTTTTTTAGCTAACTGAGATAGATAGTCACAGAGCTACATGTCCTCATGTTTTATTCAGGACGCTGTCTGCAGT
Organism: Saimiri boliviensis; assembly: GCF_048565385.1. NCBI lineage: Eukaryota > Metazoa > Chordata > Mammalia > Primates > Cebidae > Saimiri > Saimiri boliviensis. Next base: position 74,528,254 of record NC_133452.1, read on the forward strand.
TTAGGGAGTGTGCACAGTGCACGTCATTTGATAGCTATTTAAAACTGTATTTTTAAAACCGATTTGCACTTTTCTGGCTTATATTCTTTGGGCTTATTTTCTCTAGATAAAATATAGGTTAATTTCATGATTTAAGAGTTCAGGTTTCTTACACATTGATTTTTTTTTTTAATAATAGGAAAATATTTTCTACCAAATGAAGACAAAGAAGTAAATTTAAAAAGTAGAATACATTTTCAAACATCGTTGGTTTATTAAAGTTTTATCTTTTCAAAAACAGCTTGACAATATCAACATAAAGTCATTGAGACAATCATCTATTACTATTAGGATCTTTTTGTGAAACAGATACTTATAAGCAACCTCATGGAACATATTTATGGCTGCAGGTGAGCTACATCTTAGCTCAGAAAAGTGGAGGCCTATTTGCTAATGTATCACCTAAAGCACTGATTTTTTGCTTAATTCCCAATTAACTACAAATCCCATGAATGTAATTTTGAGTATTCTAAAAAGAATGACTCAAAATGTTACCTGTTAGGACAACTTAAGAAGAGAAAAATGGAAAAAAAATATTTCACGGTGATTAGATCATTTTGATAAACATAGAAAAGGCATTCGACCAAATTCAACATCCCTTCAAGATAAAACTCTTAAAAAATTAAGTATAGAAGATATGTGCCTCAACACAATAAAGGCCATTTAAGCCAGACCCACAGTTAGCATCATACTGAACAAAGAAAGCTGAAACCATTGTCTCTAAGACCAGGAAGAAGACAAGAATGCCTACTTTTACCTCTTTCACTCAACATTGCACTGGAAGTTCTAGTAATAATGCTTAGGAAAGAGAAAGATAAAAGGCAATCTGAATTGAAAACAAGAAAGTCAAATTGTTCCTGTTTTCAGATTATGTGATTTTTTTTCCCTTTTTTCTTTTTGCACATGCAGAATTTATTTTCTATGTGATTCTAATTAGATAAGTGATTTTCAGCTAAAGCAAATGTCTTTTGCCATAGAACCACTTTAAAATCACTTTAAAATTTTTCTTTAATTTCCATGGGTTATTGGGGAACAGGTGATGTTTGGTTACATGAGTAAGCTCTTTAGTGGTGATTTGTGAGATATTGGTACCCTCATCACCTGAGCAGTACACGCTGCACTTGATTTGTAATCTTTTACCCCCACCCTCTTCCCAGCCTCTCCCAAGTCCCCCTCTGGATTCAAGTGATACTCCCACCTCAACCTTCCAAATAGCTGGCACTGCAGGTGTCTGCTATCACTCCCAACTTTCTTATATTTTTGTAGAGAAGAGTTCCAAGCTTGTATTGAACTTCTGGGCTCAGGCAATATTTATGTCTTAGCCTCTCATAATGCTGGGATTACAGGCATGAGCCACCACATCCAGCCAATATGATTTCATTTATATAAAATCTAAAATCTCCACCAAAAACTCTTTAATCTGATAAATAAATTCAGTGAAAATGCAGTATACAAATTCATCATATGAAAACTAGTAATATTTCTGTATGTTAACAATGAGCTATTTGAAAATGGAATCAAAAAATCAATTTACAATATCATCCAGAAAGTAAGATAACTAGGAATAAACTTCACAAAGGAAGTAAAAGATCTCTGTACTGAAAACTTAATATTCATGAAAGAAAGATGATACAAATAAATGGAAAGATTTCTTGTATTTGTAGATTGAAAAACTTAATTTTGTTGAAATGGTCATACTACCCAAAGCTTGTACAAATCTGCACAAGCAATGTATAGATTTAATGCAGATTGTCTATCAAAATGTCAATGACATTCTTCAGAGAAATAAAAAACAATCCTAAAACTCATATGAAACCACAAAAGTTTCCAGATAGTCGAAGCAATTCTTCGACTATCTAATAAAAAGAATAAAGCCAAATGCATCGTATTTCCTGACTTTGAAATATATTACAAAGCTATAATAGCAAAACAGCATGGTACTGAAAAAATACACATTGTCAAATGGAGCACATTGGAGAGCTCAGAAATAAATTCACACACTCCCAGACAAATGATTTTTGACAAAGGTTCTAAGAACATACACTGAGGAAATGATAATCTCTCCACTATATGGTGCTGGGAAAACATATGCTTTTTTCTTCTGCATATGGATAGGCTCCTATCTTTCCCCATGCACAGATACCAACTCAAAATATGTTAAAGACTTAAATGTAAAAGTTGAAACTGTGAAACTACCAGAAGAAAATATAGGGGAGATGCTTCATGACAATGAGCTCAGCAAGGATTTTCTAAATAAGACCTCAAAAACATAGGCAACAAAAGCAAAAATAGAAAAATGGAATTATATCAAACTAAAAAGATTTTGCACAGCAAAGGAAAGCAAAGAGTAAAGAGTCAACCTACAGAATGGGATAAAATTTGCAAGCTGACAATAAGTTAATATCCAGAATTTATAAGGAAATTAAATAACAGGAAAAATAAAACATTCTGAATAAAACATGAGAAAAATATTTTAATAGATATTACTCAAAGAAGACATACAAATGGTTGACAAGTATGTGAAAAAAAATGTTCAACATCACTAGTCATCAGAGAAATGCAAATCAAAACCACAAAGAGATACCACTCACTCTAGCTGGAATGTCTGTTATCAGAAAAGCAAAAGAAAACACGTGTTGGTGAGAAAGTAGAGTAAAGGGAACAATTCCATACTGTTGATGGGAATGTATATTAATACAGTCATTATATAAAGCAGTATAGAGATTCCTCAAAAAACTAAAAATAGAACTGCCATATGATCCCACAGTCTCATTACTGGATATACGTCCAAAGGAAATAAAATCAGTACATTGAAGAGATAGCTGCACTCTCATGTTTATTATAGCACTGTTCATATTAGCCTAGATATGGGATCAATCAAAGTATTCATCAATGGATTAACAGATTTTTTAAAAGATGTCTTATATACACAATGAAATACTATGCAGCCATAAAAAAGAATGAAATCCTGTCATTTCCAACAGCATGGATTGAACTTAGAACATTATGCTAAGTGAAATAAGTCTAGCACAGAAAGCTAAATACTGCTTGATCTCATTAATAATGAAAAAAAATTAAAAATTTGTTATCATAGAAGCAGAAAGTAGAACAGTGGTTACCAAAGACTGGGGAGGGACTAAGAGATTGTAGGCTGGGGAGAAGTTGGTCAAAGGGTACTAAGTTACAATTAGCTAGAAGGAATAAAGTCTAGTGTTCTGTTGCCCAGTAGGGTATCTGTAGTTAACAGTAAGGTATGGTATTTCATATATTACAAAATAACTAGATGTTTTCAAATGTTCTTACCACAAAAACTGAAAAATACATGTGATGACAAGCTACACTTATTTGATAATGATATAACATACACATGTATTGAAACATCAAATTGTACCCAATAAATATGTATGAATACAATTTATCAATTTTTAAAGGATGGTAACTAAAAATCCTAATCTACTTTTATCAGGTCTCTATGGCTGTATTCATCAGTCTTTATTCCATATAATATGTGCCCCACAAATAGAATTTCTCTAAGATATTTAATCATAAACTGCATTTCCTTTCTTTATCATCCACATCTGATGCTATTCCTCTTTGCATTTCACTAGACCCTACTAAATTGCTGTTCTTGACTCTAACCTACCTAGAAGTCAAAAGTTTATAAACAAATATTATAAATGATAAATGTAGAGCATTGTATAAAGTCAGTGTTCTCTATGCCAAAGATGATACAAGGAAATGATAGTACCTGCCTAGCATACTAGGAGGTATGTTACTGGGAAGAGTGAGAGAGAAAGAGAGAGAGAGAGATTATCTTTGTATCTCACATCTGCTATTTTTAAGAACTAAGTTAAGATCAGCCAACTTGAATTGAATAAATAACCTACAATCGGTTATTTTAAAATATTTCTCTTTATTTCATATTGCAGTGCTTTTTCCTCCTTGCAAAAAAATACAACTTGTATATTACTTAAATATTATTATGAGGTTGATTTTCAGAAACACAAAGATGGTGAGTAAATACCAAAAGAAATATCTGCCTAGATATCATGTAAATGACAAAAAAATTAAAATGGTAAGAAAATGTAGGAAGTATAGCAAGTGAAGTTTAATTGAGCTTGGCTCAGAAGTGTTTCAACTATTTATTTGAAAACCAAAGGACTATATTCCAAATTGGTGCAAAAAAAAATGAGTACAAACTAGATTTGTGGAAGGAAATTTCTTTTCCAGTTCAACTCTTTCGTTGCAATTTATGTGATTTATGCACTGTTTTTCTCATGAGAAAATAAGGAACTTGAAACAATTGTGATAGAACAAGAATGTCCATAAAATATGCCTGTTTAGAACAAGAATGTCCACAAAATATGCCTGTTATTTAGATAGGGTGTTTAGTGAAGAAAGCTAAAGAAAATCAACTTTGAAAAAGAAACTTTAAAAAGTATCCTTTAGTATACATGTTTGCTTTCACTAATGAAAACATTTGTAAATGGGGTCACTTTGTGTCTTTCTACTGAGCATTTAAATATTTCTAGTAAACTTAGCATTTCATAGGTCTGTTATCTCTGGTAAGGCAAGGCAAGCTTAATATCTGTGAAATAAGCAGGCAGATGCTTCATTAAAATATCACCCTTCTACCAGATACCCGGGCTGGTTGAACTAAGCTACATTTGGAAGTACTGTGAAAAGTATCAATTACTTTTGATCTTTCATCATCCTTGATTATTTATTTACTTATCAGATAGTTTGCTACACTCCCCAGGTTATTTCATTCCCATCTTAATGCTATATCATTTTATTTTTAATAATTGGACAACAGCTACATTATCATCATTATGGCAATGATAAATAAAAGAATGTCAAGTTTACTTATTACTTTTAATAATTGTTCAGATTATTTGTTTTTATATTTGTATAAAATACTTTTTTGACATTATAAAACAAGAATGTTATGCTTGGCCTCCTTGACAATGTAGATAGCATCATGTTATAAAATTATCAGTTTCTTCTCTTAATAAACAATGATTTGTGATATATATATATATCACAAATTAAATATATATACTACTTTTTAAATAACATGTTTTACATGTATATATGTGTGTGTATATATATATATATATATATATATATATATCATGCCTGTTATTTAGTTAGGGTGTTTAGTTAGAAAGCTAACAGAAAATCAAGTTTGAAAATGAAACTTTTAAGAGTATCCTTTATTATGAGTGTTTGCTTTTACTAATGAAAACATTTGTAAATGGGTTCACTTTGTAAATATATGTATATTCACTACTTGTATTAGGAAATATTTTCTATGCTAGGTCCTTTGTTTGGACAATACATTGGCTACTACTTGCAGGATTACATCCAGTGCAACTAAAATCTGAATTTTCACATTTTTATAATAAAAAAATGATGATCTAGGTCTTAGTTGTACTGGATGTAATCCTGCAAGTGGTAGCCAGTGGCATAACTTGATTCTAAGCAAGAAATGAAAAGCAGCTCTTAAAACACAAGAGGCTATAATTTGTATAACATGAACTTCACCCAGTCTACAATTTATTGGATCAGGAACTAAGAGTGATGCCTCAAATTAAGCTGGATAGTGGCTCATAAAATGCAAAACATAAGATCAGTGTCTAACAAATTTATAATATCTCATTATTAACTAATTGGCTAATTATTAGAAGATCTTATTTTAGTCTAAGTCCTCATGCAAGGACTGGAGTTCCAAACAGTAGAAAGAAACAGGAAATACATAATAAAGAAAGAAGTAATACATAGAACAACAACAAAAAATATAACAAATAGTACTAGAGTAAGAAGGGGTCCTTCTACAAAAGAAAGACTGAATGACCAATTCATTAGAGCACACTCCTATCCAAAGGTTATGTGTCTCTGCCAATATTACTGTTTTATATTTTCAGTGAATCCATTCATTAGCAGAGTTAATATAAACATTAACTCTCTTTTAGCAATTTACAAAAGACTCAAAACAGGCATAGGAAAGATGATGAGTAAATAATTTAAAACAAGCCATATCTATAGAAATCATTTTCACAAATTTTTAAAAAACTTCTATGGGTGCATGTTATTGTTCATAAAAAAATAGAAAGAGCATAAAAATTGTCACTGAACATTTACAATTTAATTTATGTGATAGTTAATTCTATATGTCAGCTTGGCTAAGCTAAGATATCCATATCAAAAACCAGTCTAGATGTTTCTGTGACTATTTTTTGTGTATTAACTTTAAATAAGTAGACTTTGAATAAACAGATTATCCTCCATAAAGTGGATGTGCCTCATATACTCAGTTGAAAATCTTAGGAGAAAATCACTTAAGCCCTCTAAAAAAAAAAAGGGAATGCTTCCCCCAAACTGTTTTCAGCCTCAAGCTAAGCATCAGCTTTTCCCTAAATCACAAGACTGTGCTAACCTAGAAATTTTAGACTTGTCAGCCTCCACAATCATATGAGCCAATTTCTTGAAATAAATCTCATATATATTATATATATATATATGTATATATATATACATTTCTCTATCTATATATGTGTGTGTATTATTGATTCTCTTTCTCTGAAAGATTCCTAATACATATATTATCTCTTTATCAATAATTTTCATTGGTATCTATAATTGGCATTATATTAGCATTTCAGAATCTACAGAGAGTAAATGATAAATATATTTGGGAAATATCAAGGATGGATGTAACTATTCTTGATTTAATCCCCCTTGTGGTCAACTAAGGGACACTGTTGTTGCCTCGGGGTGGCTCCAGGGTTTCACATCAAGAATACAACAATGTTCCCATCACTAATCAGGCTAATCAGGAGAACTTTCATGTTCCTCATAGTACCTGGGTACAATAAACAATCAACATCAACTACAATATGTGACGTGTCAGTATTTACATTTGCTATTAGTTTCAGAGAGTTACATGCTAAAAACAAAGCTTGGCATGTATATGGACTCCATCTCTCCAAGGTTATACTTTGATAATCATGGTCACATTGAAAAATGAGATGTAGAATTTCTAAATTCTGAAGAGTATCTTCTCTTCAACTTGAGTGAATCCCCCTTTCCCTGTTACAGAGATTGCCTTTTGTTGCTCTAATTCTCACTATCTGGAAACTCACAGCACCGTCTTCAACAGAGCCCTCATTTTTCATTTTTTTTTTTTCAGAGAAAATAAAGCATTTAGTCATCAAGAAACAGGGAAAGAAAAGATCCAAACAAATAGTGTCAAAATATATTTCACATGCTAGAATGAGTAGATTACCTTTTCCCTAGTGAAATCTTAGAAGTACTTGCAAAAAAAAAAAAAAAAAAAAAAAAAAAGAAGTCTTCTATCCCCTGTCTTAGCACAGATAGGCAGATAGGCTAGGTTATATTGCTTTGAGAAATCCTAAAATAAATCTTAATGGCATTTTAACAACAAAGGGTTCTTTCTTATTTATACTATGTGTCCATCACATAATTCACTGGGGACTCTGCTCCAGAACTCCTAGTTCAGGCTGAGAAGGTATGCATCACAGAGAACGTTCCATCAGGATTGCAGGTAGACAGGAAGATCATGAATCCATCACTAGATTTTGCAGCATTTGTCTGGAAAAGACACACATATTTCCACTCATATTTCATTGGTGGCCACAACTAACTACAAAGGATTGGAAAGGTCTAATCTTACCATGTGCCTGAAAATGTGTTAATCAGAGATATTTGACAAACAACTTGAGTGATCACCACACTTTCCCTGCAGATGCACAGTTCGGGAAGGTCACTGTAAGCATTGCATTTGGAGGACATTGCTGAGGGTGATCCAGACCAGCATTCTCCAACCTTTATCATACCAGGGACTAGTTTTGTGAAAGACTATTTTTCCACAAACCTTCAAGGAGGAGGGAATGGTTTGGAGATGAAACTTTCCCACCTCGGATCATCAAACATTGATTACATTCTCATAAGGAGCATGCAACCTGGATCCCTCCCATGCACAGTTAACAATGGGGTTCCTGTTCCTATGAGAATATAATGCTGCTTCTGATCTGACAGGAGGCAGAGCTCAGCTTTGCTCCATAGCCTATGGTTCACCTCCTGCTGTGAAGCCTGGTTCCTAACAGGCCAAAGACTATTACCCATCTGCTGCCCAGAGGGTGGGGACCTCCTATCTAGACTAAAGGATCATTATCAGCCCACAGGAAGGAAGCATCTACTAGGCAATAAGCAAAATATTAAATCACTTACACACATTTTCTCTTTTATTTTTCAAATTACCCTATAAAGTATTATTATTTTTACAATTATGTGGAATGAAAGCTGCCACTATAATATTGATGTTATTTGATCAAAAATCATACTTCAAGTTAGAATTCTAAGTGAGGCTTTTCTTATTCCAGAGCCAAAGCACTGAAATCTACTTGCTATTCTTTGATACTGTCATTGTTCATAATGAGAGTTTGAGGATCAGAGACATGGGGAAAAAACTACAACCAAAGAGTCAGGGAAGATAAATGAGGAATCATCAAAATGTAAAAGCACATGGCGACCTAGATAAATGGGATAAAGTGGGAGCAATTTTAATTGATCTGTGCGTAATATGAGGATAGCTCGAACTACATTGAGGACCATTCAAATAGAACCAGGAAGGAAAATGCTGATTATATATGATAATCATTACTAATTGAATATCTCTGGCAAGTCACTTAATTTCTTTGTTTCTCAGTTTTCTTACATCCCAATTTCAATAATAATAATATCCAACTTGAAGATTAGAAAATGGCCTAAATTAAGTAAAGAGCTCCAAACCAGTTAAAACACAACATTTTCAATATGTGTAAGGTATTGTTATTTTACATATATCATACTCTAATTTTATTTCATACCCACAACAATTTGTGAGTTAAGTACTATTATTATTATTGCTATATTACAGTTGAGTAGACTTGGGCTAAAAAAGTTAAATAATGGTAGGACCACAAGTCAAATCTAGTCCTCTAACTTGAAGACCTATAAACTTTACCTCAAAAGACTTTTTTCTATAATAACAGAGAAAGAAAGCCTTTGGATCTCCAGTAGAGTTAGCTAATTTCTTTGTTTATGGTGTAAGCCATTTGTTTATACTGTTTTCTACAGCATCACATGAGTACACATGCACAGCCAATGTGGAAATACCCAGATTTTAAACTACAGTCACTGAAGTGAATACACCCAACTGTATCTGAAGCCAATCCACTCAACTATATTTTAAGCCAGTGACCCATTTTGAAGAAAACACCCACATAAAGATAGCATGAGTTGAATATCCCCCACCTCTTTATACAACCTCCAAGAGCCATGCACATTTTTCTTTCTGTCTCTGGCTGAAAATAGCTGGTTTAATGTTTAACTACTTAAAGTAAGCTATACTGCATGGTATGGTAGTTATTTCATGAGAATTTTCTTATTGTCCATATTGTGCTTCATCATTTGTTTGCATTAATGTCATGGTGTATACATTCAATAAATATATATGGACTGCCTACCCTCGGACTTACTCCGTTATTAGTGCTGAGGAAATAGCAGTAAACAAGATATGCCTCATGGACCTTACGTGTTGAAGGGGCAAAGGCAAATGTAAAATTACTTATTCATCTAATTTATATGTAAAAAAAATCACTTGCGCTTATTTACAAATGAAAGAAAGAATCCACCTCTAAAATGATGGGGGAGGTTGGGGAGATCCAGACAGAAGAACAGTTAGTACAAAGACCCTTAGCTGGAAGCAAAATGGGTGCACTGAAAGAAAGCAAATGGGGCAAGTTCTCATCATATGTTGCTGGTAAGAGAAGAGTGATAGAGAGAACAAACCAAGAGCCAAATCATTATGGTTTGAAAGAAAAGAAATATGCATTTTCTTTCATTTGTGGGATAAGCTATATTGACAAAATATACTGGAATGTACAGGTGCATGCTGAGAACGGGAGGGCAGCATGCTTGCCAAATCCATGTCACTTTGCTATTGCTGCGCCCACCAGACTCACTGTCCAGTGGGGCTTTTCACAGCAAGCATGGTACCTTTGTCAGGGTATGGAGATTTGGGGTTCTTTTTTTAATGCCCTTTCATCCTCCCTCTTCTAAATAAAGTAGGGCTACTACAGACAGATTTTTACTTAGCACATCAATATATTTTCATTAGGACTAACAATTTATCATTCTTTCAATATACTCATCAGTCACTTTAAAATACTCTCAGATGCAACATTATTTTTCTTTGGTAGAAGATTAAGATGAATGTTCTGAATAAATATGCTTACACTTATGGGAATTTTTTGAGGGAACATTAACTGGTTCATACATGCAAAAGGCCACTATAAAATTAACAATCACATGTTGCTTATTGAAGCTATCTACTGTCTTAAAAACTTTTATTTAAAAATCATGAAGAAAGCTTTCAGTCGCAAAGGAAGTTATAGAATATACTCCTGTGACTCAAGTTACCTTTTAATGATGAAATAAACATAACTTGTGCTTTTTTCCCCCGTCCTAAGAAAGGCAGCTACAGCTCCTTCTCTTTGATTTCACATATGTTCCAAGCTTGGATAAAATCAAATGAGATGGAAAAAAAATGTATTCAGGCAATAAAATATTGTTTATAACACAAATATATTTAATACCTTAGATGAAAATAGACATGATTAGAATATAATAACCATTCTGAAGATGGATTATATTCTGAAAAGGCTGCAATGGGAAAAGTTGATGGTGTTTATTAAAACCTATTTATTAATTTTTTTCATTGAAAATTCTGCTATTATAATGAATTTTCAGTGCATGAACTAAGCCTGACCTTTCTGCCTATATCAGAAGCCAGTGGATGTTATTGAGGCAATATTTTAAGGGATTACTAACACACCCTGGCAACAATCCAAAGCTTACCTGTTCCAATAAAGAAATATCACATTTAGAGAAGTAAGTAGGTGCTAGTATGAAAGAGAAGAAGGGGGAAGGAAAGTATAATAAGCACAACTTCTACAAACACCAGAATTCAAGGGATCAGCTTGGAAGATAAAACTTTTTTAAAATTTGCTGAATTATGTAACCCATAATAATATTTCAGTATTTTAATTCAGCATACTTTAGTTGCTATTGTACTGGTTTCGACTAATAGGCACCAATTTGGGATAGTTCAACTGTCAGAGGTGTTTGAACCAGAGCAACTCCATGTGGATAGGAGCTGGGTAAAATATGGCTGAGACCTGCTGGGCTGCATTCCCAGGAGGTTAGGCATTTTTAGTCACAGGGTAAGATAAAGGTCAGCACAAGATACGTGTCATAAAGACCTTCCTGATAAAACAGCATGCAGCAAAGAAGCCAGCCAAATCCCACCAAAACCAAGATGGTGACAAAAGTGACTTCTGGTCATCCTCAGTGCTCATTATACACTAATTATAATGGGTTAACATGCTGAAAAACACTCCTACCAGTACCATGCCAGTTTACAAATGCCATGGCAATGTCAGCAAGTTACCTTACATGGTCTAAAAATGGGAGAAACCTTAGTTCTGGGAATTGGCCACCCCTTTCCCAGAAAATTCATAATAATCCACGCTTTGTTTAGCACATAATCAAGAAGTAACAAGTATAATCAGTTGAGCCACCCATGCTGCTGTCCTACCTATGCAGTAGCCATTCTTTTGTTTCTTTACTTCCTTAATAATCTTGCTTTCACTTTATAGACTTGCCCCAAATTCTTTCTTGAATTCAGTCAAATAAACCTCTCTTGGGGTCTGGATCAGAACGCCTTTCTGCACAACCAATAAAGGATTGATGGACGTTGGGGTAATAAAGCTAAAAGCCAAGAGTATTCTTGGTGAGTAAGAAGTAGGAACTGGAAAATCGGCAAGGGCCAGAGAGTATTTTCTATGGATGCTACATGACTCTGCTTTGCACTTCTGATTCATTCTTTCTTCTGAAGACCAACTTTACTTTCTCTACATCTCCATACAAATGTATTTCATCGTATTTACAGCACTATCATGAAATCTAAACATCATTTTCAAAGTCTTTTGAGAGAGCATCTGGTTGCCTAGATGGGAGCATGTATAGATGTCTATTCCAATAATTTATGGCTAACAGTTTATGGTTACATCATAACATTCACTGAAGACTAATATCTGTAGTGAAAAGTCTTTTCTCATAGAAAAACAAATTATATAATCAACCTTACTGCCCTATATGCATACCAAGGTATTATGTACTAAAATGTAATATTGGAGTTGATATTTATCTATGACAATCAGGCAGTAACAACCTCTTTGAAGTACGTTTATTGCAAGCAAATCAAGATGATAATGTATGTCCTTTAAAAAAGAAACTATTCTCAAGTGGGTTATATTTTAATAAAAATCCTGAGCTAATAAAAGTTTGAACATGCCAATTTGTCTGCTTTCTTAGTTTTGGTGCCATCCTTCAACCTGTGCCAGGCTCCCTGTCCCCACAGCCTGACCTGCTTGAAAGAGGAAAGGTGCACTCTGCCTTGCTATATCAGAGTTCAGTTTGAGCATTTATAATTATAGTTATTGGTTAAGAGCCCATCATTTTGTTTTGTTCTTCAGTTTCTGAGACCCTTTTGAACAGACAGGTAAGAGTGTGGTGTAAACATTTCCAGATGTATATGTGAATATGTATTATGATGCTAATTGCACAGGTATTTGAATATTTGGAGGATAGTCACTAAAGAAATTTAGAATTGCAAAAGCCACTTTATACTTTTTAATAAGCAAGTGTACTCATTTGAGAGAAACCTTTGAACAAAAAGGAAAGAATTCCTCATGAGGATATTGTCTTTCTGTCTTTAAAATAAATAGATCACTTAAGAAGAGGGCTACTTTTAGTAAATAAAGTGTAACAAATATTTGGGTGTGTGTATTGTATGTGTGTGTGCCTGTGTGCCTATATGTGAAACTAATGCCCTGCATCTAACCATCCTATTAAGTAAGGATGATAAGTAACATTTCACAAGAAAAAATTCTCAGTTATCTGAAGCTGGCTCCTCTTACTTCTCCTTTGTCCACTTGTCTTTATTTCCTTCCCTACTTCTTTTTCCATTTTCTTAAAAAGTTTTGCACACTAATCTAACAAAAATAGTTTTGTGAACAGGCAGAATAGAAGCCTCCAGCAATCATATCCCCAAGAGGAAAACCAACTGAACAACTATCCATACAAGGAAATATCTCCACAAGAACCAAAAATCAGGTGAGCAATCACATTGCCTGGTTTAGAGGCACTGAACAGGGTAGGAAAGACTGCTGAATCGCCGACATCACTCCTGTTGCATCCCCAGGCAGCAGCAGCCTCACGGCACAAAGAGAGAATCATTTTACTTAGGGGAGGGAGAATGCAGTGATTGTGGGACTTCACACTGAAACTCAAGGCTGCCAGTCGTCATGGAAAGCAACAAGGGGTAGAATTCAGCCAGTGCCCACAGAGGAAGCATTTCAGCCAGCCCTAGCCGGAGGTAAATTGTCCAGTCCAGTGGTCAGAACCTGGAGTTCTGGCTAACCACACCATTGGAGGCCAAAGCACTGTAGGATCCTCAATAAATCTGAAAAGCAGTCTAAGCCACAAGGACTGCAATTACTGGGCGAGTCCTGTTGCTGTGCTGGGCTGGAAGCCAGTGGAGTTGGAGTTCACATGACTTAGTGACACACCAGCTTGGGGTAGCCAAAGGAGTGCTTGCATCAGTGCTCCTTCATTCCAGGCAGCACAGCTCTGAGCCTGGGGAGAGACTGATGCTTTCTGCTTAAGAAGAAGAGGAGGGAGAGTAAAGAGGACTCTGTCTTCCACCTTGAATCCCAGCTCAGCCACAGTGGGACAGGGCACTAGACAGAGCCATGGGGGCCCATTCCAAGTCCTAAACCTGGGTGACACTTCTAGACACATCCTGGGTCATACAGGAACCTGCTGCCTTGAAGGAAAACGCCTAGTTCTGACAGGATTCATCACCTACTGACAAAAGAGCCTTGGGCCTTTAACACATCGGACGGTACTTTCTGTGGGCCTTGCCTCATACCTAGTGCAATGCTGGCTTCAGGTGTACCCAACGCATTTCCAGCTATAGTGGACACACAGAAAGACTCTTGCTTGAGAAAATGAGAGGGAAGGGTAAAGGGGACTTTGCCTTACAGCTTGGGGACCAGCTCTGCCACAGGAAGGTAAAGCACCAAGGAGCCTTCTGAGGTTTCTCATTTCAGGCCGTGGTCTGGGATGGTGACATTTCTGGATTCTTTGTATCAGAGGAAAACCCAGTGCCCTAATGGGAGAGACCCAAACCTAGTAGCATTGAGCACAAACTGACTGAAGAGACTTTAGGCCTTGAATGAACATCAGTTACAGGCAGGCAGGGCTCATCATAGGCCTGGAGCACTGGTGACCATGGGAAGAGACCCCTGGAGGAAGGGAGAGAGGAAAGTGGGAGAACTTTCGTTGGCTTGGGTGTCAACTCAGCTGCAGTGCAATAGAGCAGCAAGTAGATTTCTAAGGTTCCTGACTCCAGGCCCTGGCTCACATTTCTTTGCAGACCTGCCCCAGAGCAGGAAAAATGGGAGCTCACTGTCCTGAAGGAAGAGCAAGCCCAGCTGGATTAACAATCTTATGAGTGAAAAAATAAAAATAAAAAATAAAAAATGAAAGATCAACAGAACAAAAAGCTGTCTTTTTGAAAAGGTAATATTGAAAAACTTTTAGCCAGACTAATAAAAAAAAGAGAGACAACCTAAAGAAATAAATTCAGAGATGAAAAAGGATATATTACAACTGATAGCACAACAATTCAAAGGATACTTAGGGACTACTATGAGCAACAATATGGCAGCAAATTGGAAATCCCAGAAGAAATGAATACATTCCTAGACACATATAACCTGCCAAGATTGAACCATGAAGAAATTCAAAACCTGAATTGACCAAAAAAAAAAAAAAAAAAAAAAAAAAAAAAAAAAAAACAACAACAACAAAAAAACTAATGGGATTGAAGTCACAACAACAAGTTTTCCAGCAAAGAAAAGTCTGGAACCCAATGGCTCCACTGCTGAATTCTGCTAAATATTTAAAAAGAAGTAGTACCATTGCTTTGCAGACTATTCAGTAAAATAAAGAAGGAGGGAATACTTTTAAACTCATTCTATAAGGCTGGTGTTATGCTGTTACCAAAATTAAAGACATATCAAAAAAAAAAAAAAAAAAAAAAAAAAAGGAAATGATTGGCTAATACTTCTGAAGAACCCTGAGGTACAAATCCTTAATTCAGCAAACTGAATTCAACAACACATTAAAAATATGATTCATCATGACCAAGTAGGATTTATCGCAGTATAATTCAAAATGCACAAATCAATGTGATTAAACAGAATGAAAGACAAAAACCATATGATCATTTCAGTTGATGCTGAAAAAGTGTATGTTAAAATTCAACATCCCTTTATGAGAAAAACTTAAAAAACTGGGGATGGAAGGAACATACCTTAACACAATTAAAGATATATCTGACAGTCATACAGCTAGTATCATACTGAATAAAGAAAAACTGAAATCCTTTTCTCTAAGATCTGGAAGAAAAGAAGGATGTCCATTTTCACCACTGTCAGTCAACATAGTGCTAGGTATCCTCGCTAGAGCACTCAGACAAGATAAAGAAATAAAGGATATCCAATTTGGGAAAGAATAAGTCAAATTATCCTTGTTTGCAGATAATAAAATCTTTATTTGGAAAAAAATTTAAAACTCCACCAAACAAACTACTGAGATTGAAAAACAAATTTAGTAAATTGCAGGATACAAAATCAATATATAAAAAAATCAGTAACATTTCTATAGGCCAACAGTGAAAAATTTATTTAAAAAAGCAAGAAAGTAATCCCATTTACAATATCTACAAATAAAATTAAATAACTTGGAATAAACTTAGCCAAAGAAGTGAGAAATCCCTACAATGAAAATATAAAATACCGATGCAACAAATTGAGGACAACACAAAAAAGAGAAATGGTATTTCTTGTTCATGGATTAGAAAACCAATATTGTTAAAATATGCACTTGACCCCAAGTAATCTACAGATTCAGTGTAATCCCCATCAAAACAGCAATGACATTCTTCCCAGAATATAAAAAATATATAAAATATATATGAATCCACAAAGGTCCCAGAATACCCAAAGATATCCTAAGCAAAAAGGAAAAACTGAAGGAATCACATTATCTGACTTCAAATTATACTACAGAGCTATAGTAAACAAAACAGCCTGGTATTTGGCATAAAAATATACCCATCAGCCAATGGAACAGGATAGAGAACCCAGAAATAAATTGATACTACAGTGAATGCATTTTTGACAAAGATGCCAAAAACATACATTGGTAAAAGGACAGTTTCTTCAACAAATGGTACTGAGAAGACTAGATATACATATACAGAAGAATGGAACTAGATCCCTATCTCTTACCATATACAGAAATTAAATCAAAGTTCACTAAAATCTTAAATCTAAAACCTCAAAGTATGAAACTACTAAAAGAAAATATTGGGGAAACTCTCCAAGAAATTGCTCTGGACAAATAATTCTTGAGCAATAAATATCCCATGAGCACAGGGAACCAAAGCAAAACTGAATACATGGGTTTATATCAAGTTAAAAAAGCTGCTGCATAGCAAAGGAAATAACAAAGTTTAGAGACATCCCACAGAACAGGAGGAAAATATTTGCAAACTATCCATTTGACAAAGGATTAATAACAGTATAGAAGGAGCTCAAACAAGTCAATAGGAAAAAAGCTAATAATCTGATTTTAAAATGGCAAAATTTTTGAATAGATATTTCTCAAAATAAGGCATACAAATGGCAAACAGGCACTTGAAAATGTGCTAAACATCACTGATCATCACGGAAATGTAAATCAAAACTACAATGATATATTATCTCACTCCAGTTAAAATAGCTTTTATCCGAAAGACAGGCAATAAGGAATGCTGGAAAGGATGTGTAGAAAGGAGAATCCTCATATGCTGTTAGTGGGAATGTAAATTAGTACAACCACTAGGAATACCAGTATGGATGTTCCTCAATAAGTTAAAAATAGAACTACCATATTGATCAGCAATCCCACTGCTAGATTTAAACCTATAAGAAAGGAAGTCAGTATATGGAAAATATATTTACACTCCCATGTGTATGGCAGCATTATCACAGCAGCCAAGGTTTGGAAGCAAACTAAGTGACCATCAGTAGATGAATGGATAGATAAAATGTAGTATATACAAATAATGGAGTACTATATAGCCATGAAAAATAATAGGAGCCTGTCATTTGCAACAACATGGGTCAAACTGGAGGTCATTATGTTAAGCAAAACAAGACGGGCAGAGAAAGAGAAACTTTGCACATTCTCACTCATTTGTGGGAAGTTAGAATTAAAACAATTGAACAAATGGGGAGAGAGAGTAGAATGATGGTTAACAGAGGCTATGGTGGGGAGTGGGGTTAGTGAGGATTACTGAGTACAAAAATATAGTCAGCTGGAAATAAAAATTCCATTTGACCCAGCAATCCCATTACTAGGTATATATCAAAAGGATTATAAATCATTCTACTATAAGGATACATGCACACGAATGTTCATTGCAGCACAGTTTACAATAGCAAAGACCTGGAACCAACCCAAATGCCCATCGATGATAGACTGGACAGGGAAAATGTGGTACATATAAACCACGGAATATTATGCAGCCATCAAAAATGATGAGTTCGTGTCCTTTGTAGGGACATGGATGAACCTGGAAACCATCATTCTCAGCAAACTGACACAAGAGCAGAAAATCAAACACCGCATGTTCTCCATCATAGGCGGGTGTTGAACAATGAGAACACATGGACACAGGGAGGAGAGCACTACACACTGGGGTCTGTTCGGGGAAAATGGGGGATGGATGGGGTGGGGAGGTGGGGAGAGATAGCATGGGGAGAAATGCCAGATATAGGTGAAGGGGAGGAAGGCAGCAAATCACACTGCCATGTGTGTACCTATGCAACAATCTTGCATGCTCTTCACATGTACCCCAAAACTTAAAATGCAATTAAATGCATATATATATATATATATATATATATATATATATACACACACATATATATATACACACACACATATATATATATATATACATATATATACGTATATATATATACGTATATATAGTCAGCTGGAATGAGTAAGATCTAGTATTTGATGGCAAAACAGGGTGATTACAGTCAACAATAATTGATTGTATGTTTCAAAGTAACTAAAAAAGTAGGCTTGGAATGTTTGTAACACAAAAAAATGATAAATGGTTGAGGTGATGGATTTACCCTCATTCGCCGTGACATGATTGTGACACATTATATGACTGCATCAAAATATCTCATTTACCCTATAAATATATATATACCTATTATGTATGTACCCATAAAAATTAAAAATTTTAAAAACTTTTAAAAATTGTGTTACTATTGTACAATCTAGGAATATATAGTCCAGGAAAATTGCAAACTATAAAACAAAAAAAAGAAAAAATTAAGCTGCATTTCTTTTGCTTGAAAATGTTGCCTAATAAAGTTAAATCTGCACCTCTGACTTAAAGAAAACAATAAAATGATTTAAATGCTTTCAAAGTCTTAACAATTGGTTTACTAACATACAAATACATATATTTTTATGAGAATTATCTTTTAACATACCTGAGAAATAGACGAGTTGTCAAAATAACCTAATATTTTCTTAAAATATACACTAATCTTCTTTTAGATGTTATTACATAAAATTAATCTTCATACAGTAGTTTTTCTGAGACCAATATCAAACTTCACATATTTGAAATTTAAAAATTACTATAATAGTTTTATTGGTCAAATAAGTTATCTTTTTCCTAAGTTTTGTTTAAAATGTCAAAAATATAAATATTATGTTTAAATAAAATTGTGATAGTGGATGTATTTTAAAAATGTTTAATCTCATTTCTTATGTCAAATATTATAATGGCTTCATGTGTAGTTGTCTATCATAATTTTTATATTCTTAATCGAATTTAACAACTTGCACTAATATTAAATCATATCAATTAATAAATAGTGGTTAACTGAGTAAATTTAAAATAAGAAAAAATATTTAAAATATTGGTTACTAAAAGTAGTTTTATTTTTGTCCTTATTCATTGCAGAAGACAAAATGTTTATCAGGATCTTCAAAATGTTTATCTTCAGATGCCTTTGCGTGATGTTATAACTGCATTTGT
The DNA here is from genome assembly GCF_048565385.1 of Saimiri boliviensis. Lineage (NCBI taxonomy): Eukaryota > Metazoa > Chordata > Mammalia > Primates > Cebidae > Saimiri > Saimiri boliviensis. The sequence goes on from NC_133452.1 coordinate 74,547,605, forward strand.
ATGTTTGAAAAGGTAATACAAAATAATTGGTCTTGAAGAAAAAAGGTAAGCCATTAATTTTCTGCTTTCTAGATTTGCCTTAGTCTGAAAGAACAGATTACTGGTTATTTTGATTAAAGGTGATACATTCTAAAAATGCTTGATAGTACTAAGTTTAGAAATCATGCCTGTAATCCCAGTACTTTGGAAGGCTGAGGTGGGCAGATCACGAGGTCCGAAGTTCGAGACCAGCCTGGCCAACATCATGAAATCCTGTCTCTACTAAAAATACAAAAATTAGCTGGGCCTGGTGGCATGGACCTGTAATCCTAGCTACTGGAGAGGCTGAGGCAGGATAATTGCTTGAACCCAGGAGGTGGAAGTTGCAGTGATCTAAGATTATATCACTGCCCTCTAACCTGGGCAACAGAGGTTGGAGGGCAGTGACATAATTCCATTTAAAAAAAAAAATTACAGGCATAAAAACATTAACATAGAGGGTATGATTTCTCATTTCCTTAAGGAACCCATCATATTTTAATAATATAAAATAATGATTAAAAATATACATTATTTTAGATAATATGTTGATAATGTCAATTATATTTTAAAGTTGAGGTCATTATTTAATTTTATCATGTATCTAACTATGAATTTGTATCTGTCTAAACTCATATATATAAAAATTTATATAAAGATTCTGAATATGAATATAAATAAAAATGAGTGAAAACAATAAAAGGGATTAAATATTATAACAACTTTGACTCAGTTTAATAGCTTTATTAAAAATGCAAAAGTTCTATAGATCCTTCCCTGAAAAAGATTACTAGATAAATACATAAAAGAAAAATTATAATCTTTTTCTAAAAAATTATCACCTGCCCAGGTAGTGATGCTTCATTTTCATTACCGAAGTATTTTGTTAATTTTCATTACTTCTATAATATTCTTGAACTGAATCATTGTACACTTGATCTCAACCAAAAGCCTGAGAAGCAATGAATGGTACCATTTTTAAGTACTCCGATTTTGAAGAATATAATTAAAAGTGGTAAAATAATTGCTTCTTGTTGATGGCCCTTATTTCTTGCTTTGAATAAATATGGCTTATCTCTTCTGTGTTTTGTCTCGCTTGTCAAATGTTTCTTTTTTGTCTCTCCCAAATTCGGTCACCAAGTTTAGAATAATAAATATCTGTAGATTTCTGGAACTGTCTACCTTGTACCAAAGTGATTGCTTCCTTCTTTGTATGAAAGAAAGATGATAAAAGTAATCAGGTTTGTTGGGCATTTCAATTCTTATAGTTCACTATGAATAATTAAGATATATTTATACGTTTTAATGATTGCATTATTTTTAGTTCAAAAGCGTATTAATGTTTAGGCACAAAGATTCGTAAAGTATTTGTATATGAATGGATTTATGTTTCTAAATTTTATGTACTAGTCATTTAGAGGCAATTATCAGCTATGTCTTATGCCGTAAGTTGAAAGGCCCTAGACAATTGTCAATATCCTCACCATGAATAATATGTTCTTACTACTAGAGCAATCCTCTACTACCTGTTTGTAAACTAATTGTGTGTTATCCCTCAAAAGAGGTCTCCAATCTCTTTAATTTTGATAATAGTGGCTAATAATTTATTACCAAAGACAATTTCATTCCATCCCTATAGAATAGATAAATTATCTACAATCTTAAGCCAGCATTTGAAGGGCAACTTTATTCAAAATTACTGAGGTTGTTTCTGGCATATGTCACATCTGCCAAGCTAATAACTCAGCAAAGCAGTAAAATCAAGAGCAAAGATCTATCTGGATATTGAAAGAGGAATTTCTTCATATGGAAATGAGTTACTTACCATTGTGTATTTTCTGGATGGCTTATTTTCATCTTCCAGACTTTGTATTTCCAACATGGTATATACCAAATTACTTATTAAGTGACTAAGGTGTCCATTTTATAGAGACTGTACTCACAGTGTTTTATAAGACATTGTCTATCATTAAGATACCTGCATTCTTAATTGCCTTCTTATAGGCTTTATCTCCAAATACAGCCAAATTCGGGTTGGAGCTTCAACATAAAAATTCAGTAGGTGTCACCATTTAGTTTATGGTTGAATTATCAGTTTATAGCTGAAATAGTCAAATACTTTAATGACTTAAGACAGTATCTTTATGTTTAAAGCAAGTCCAAGTCTTTTCTCAAGGATAAACTCCTGAAACTCCTGCATAACCTTCATTCTGGGGAACTAGTTTTACCAAAATTGATATCAAGATAAGGCTGATTTTAAATTTTGTTGAAAAGGCTCTTAGGTATTGTTAACTACATACGTGGTCATTAAATCAAAAGGATGAGATATCTAGACTCATATTTCCAAACTCAAAATAAATTATCACATTCACCTAACTATAGTGTTAACAAATAAGAGATAAATAATTGAGAATGTCTCAAGATACTTCAGAGCAAATAGCATGATGAAGACATATTTCTCAAGAACCTTAGATATAGCTTCAAGCCTTCATATATAAACAGCTTCTACCCAGAAGATTCCTGGACAAAGATACCCATATGCCAAGAGTCACTGACTGCCAAGCATTTCTTTGTCTCATTCTCCTTATTTTCATAGTAATTATTTTCCCCTTCTGTTAGTTTAAGATTCTAGACTATTAATTATCAAAATGGGAAACTTAAAGATGAAACCTTTGTTATAACAATGTATGACTTGTTGTTCAAAATGTGGTAATAAATAGTAATAATGAAGACAAGGAGGAAAAGGAGGAGGAAGAAAAGGAAAAAGAGGAAGAGAAGGAAGAGAAGAAAATCTGGCCATTGTGCCACTCTCTAAGTTACTTATTTCGGAGAATTTAGATGGAGCTTGAGATTTCTTTTCCTTCTTAGAACTACAAAAGAGAGTTGCATTAGAAAGTTTTATTTATAATCCCACCTCCTGTGTTCTTTGGTATCTCATCCTATGCTATATCTGGCCTAAAGTTTTAAATGCTTCTATACAGCTGATAACATGAATTGATGATTAAGTTCACCATCGAAAACCAGAAGTCACATGAAAAACTAGTGATTGTGCTCAAGACTCTAATAGTCCCTGAGATCACAGAATGCTCTTGTTCTTCAGGCCCAGAAACCACATGGCTAGAAGAATCTAGATTCTGAAATTTAGCTTAAGAATGTTGGCCCTGAGGCCCATGCTAACCCAAAGAAAGAACTGCAGAAGACTCTAAAGGTCTAAAATAATTATTCCACTGTGACACCCATGAGACCTTATCACCTAGCTGTTTCTTCCCAGCCCTCTTGTTAAACCTGAATTGTCTGACCAACGGCACTAAACAGACTCCAGTAATGCTGCCCAATATCCTGTCCTGTAATTAATCCGACCTAAGCTGTCTTTTGGAAAAATCTGCTCCTTGGCAAATGTTTTGAACAAATAATATTAAGAATTGTTAAGAAACAATAAAGATTTGTATTTTAGAAATTGTTTTTCTGCTTTTCGGCTTTATACTTTAAGGCTAACAGCAAGACATGATTTGTTTACTTAAAACTTACAAAAGTAATGTTTAGTGTATCTGCATTTATTTGGGTTATGGAAACACAAGGCCAAATGGGGAAGAAGGAAATAAAAATGGTTTTTCAGATGATTACTAAAATTTTCATGGTCAGGATCTGAGACTATGAGTATCATTTCATCTGTTATCATAAATTATTTCCTATACATGCTAAAGAGATCCACTGTCTTACTTGTCTCATTCAGCATATTTTTACTGAAGACATTGTGTAAGCAAGCAGTAACGTACGTTCTTGGGATTCAACAGTGAAGAAACCAGGCAAAACTCATTGCCCTCCTGGAGCTTACAATCATGTTTTTCATGATTATGTGTGATGTGTTTTGTTATTTAGCCTATTAAAATGGTTGATGGCCAGGCACAGTGGCTCATGCCTGTAATCCCAGCAGTTTAGGAGGCCTACAAAGGCAAATTGCCTGAGCTTGGGAGTTCTCGACCAGCCTGGTGAACACAATGAAATCCCATCTCTACTAAAATACAAAAAAGATAATTAGGCGGATGTGGCTGCATATGCCTGTAGTCCTAGCTACTCTGGGGGCTGAGGCAGGAGAATTGCTTGAACCTGGGAGGCGGAGATTACAGTGAGCTGAGATCACACCACTGCACTCCAGCCTGGGCAAATTTTATTTATTTATTTATTTATTTATTTATTTATTTTGAGGCAGAGCAAGATTCTGTCTCAAAATAAGTAAATAAATAAATAAATTTGTTGATTACATTGATCAATATTCAAATATTGTACAATCCTGGAATTTCTGAAATAAATTTCACATACTCATAATATAGAATTCCTTTTATATATCCTTGAGTTCTGTTTGCTAATATAGTCATACCTTGTATACTAAAATCTGTGAATGCTCAAATCTCTGATATAAAATGGTGTTGAACTTGCATTTAATTTATGCATATCCTCCTGTATACTTTAAAGCACTTTCAGAAGGTTTTCACTATGAATTAAAAGTTTATACTAATTATAGGTCAATTTAAATTACATATTTAAGATTGAATAAGTGGTGATAGTTTTTTGCTTTTCAAGATAAAGTAATTGTCAGATTACTAAATTGTCAAATTTATGTTTTTAGATATTTATATTATTTAATCATTATCCTTTTAATGTCTGCAGGGTTTGTAGTCAGATCCTCTGTTCTATTCTTGATGCTAGTAAGTACAAATTACTAATCTCTTTTTTATCTGTCAATTTTGTTCAAAATTTATCAATATATTTTTTATCTTTCAGACAACCAGCATATTTTGTACCACTAGTTTTCCTTATTGTTTATCAGTTTTCAATTTTGTTGATTTCTGCTCTTAGTTTGATTATATTTTCTTTCTTCAACTTTCTTTGAGATTATCTTTTTGTTACTCTAATTTCTTGAGATAGAAACTTAGATGATTAATTTATGTCTCTCTCTCCTGATGTTAACATCTACTGTTGAAATTTCTCTCTCACTACATCTTGTGTTTTCAGTTCTTTGAGTTCAATGTATTTTTTTAAATTCCTCTTGAAACTTTCTCATTAACTCATGTAGTATTCAGAAATATCATATTTAGCATTCAGTTATTTAGAAAATTTCTCACTTTCATTTATTAATTTCTAATTTGATTACATTGTGCTGAGATGATATATTGTATATGATTTCAGTTTTTTAAATAAGTTGAGTTTTGTTTTATGGCCCAAAATATTGTCTAGCTTGCTATATGTTCAATGAACACAATAAAAGAATGTTCATTCTTTTGTTACTGGGTGGGATGGACTATAATAAATGTCCTTTTGATCCTATTGATAGGTGGTGGTGTTAATTTCTATAACCTTGCTAATTTTCTGTCTAGTTTTTCTATGAATTGTTGAGGTGGAGATCTTAAAATCTCAAACTGCAGTTGTTGATTTGGTCAAGTTTTCTTGTTAGTTCTGTCAGTTTGGCTTTGATATTTTATAACTCTGTTTTTTGATGCACATGAATTTAGGATTGTAATTTCTTCTTGATGGATTGATTCTTTTACTATGCAAAATATCTCTCATTCCCTGGTAATTTACTTACTTTTGATGAATGTTCACATAGTATATCCATTTCATTATTTTATCTTCCATCTACCTTTGTGACTACATTTACAGTGAGTTTCTTCTAGACAGCATAGAATTGAGTCTTGTTATTTTATATACTCTGGCAATCTCGATCTTTATTGGGAAACTTACACCGTGATATGGTTTGGCTGTGTCCGTATCCAAATTTCATCTTGAATTTCCATGTGTTGTGGGAAGGACCCAGTGGGAGGTAATTGAATCATGGGTACAGTCTTTTCTGTGGTCTTTCTCGTGCTGTTCTCATAAAATTGAGTAAGTCTCACAAGATCTGATGGTTATAAAAAGAGGAGCTCCCCGGCACAAGCTCTCTCTCCTTATCTACTGCCATCCATGTAAGATGTGACTTGTTTCTCCTTGCCGTCCACCATGACTGTACAGTCTTTCAAGCTATATGCAACTGTAAGTCCATTAAACCTCTTTCTTTTGTGAATTTCCCAGTCTCAGGAATGTCTTTATTGGCAGCATGAATGTGAACTAATACAGAGCATTTATACTTAATGTAATTATTGATGATAGTTCTTAAATCTTTATATTTTTTCTTTTGTCTCTATTGTTTTCATTATCTATGATTTTTTTTTTTTTTTTACTTTTATGTGTCTGTCACTTAAACATTTGTTAGAGCTTTATTTTGGTTTATCTTAGTGTTTCTTAGTGTCTCTTACAGTTCTCTTAGTTGTTGCTCTAGGTGTTAGTAAACACACATGGACACTCAAACACACACACACAACTATGACAGTCTATTTGTGTCAACATTCAACAAATAAGTTGTCAAAGCTTTACCTTCCTTAATACCCGTCTCGTTCCCAATGAGTAATGTAATTATTTTAAATATTTCTTCTTCAAACACTGAGCACATTACACACTATTAGAAACTTTGCTTCAGCTTACTAGCGTAATTTAGAAAACTCAAAAGTAGAAGAAAATTTTATAATTTACCCACATTTTTGTTCTGTCTCTTGTTTTTTCTTCCTTCCTTAAACTCCAAGATTCCTGCTTTAATTATGGCTTTCTGTTTAAAGAACTGTCTTTAATAATACTTTTGGGTGATATCTGCTGATGACTAATTCTGTTAATTTGCCTTCATGTGACAATGTCTTGGTTTTCCCTTCATTTGTGAAGGATAGTTTTATTAAAAATACAATTCTGGATTGATGATTCATTTTCTTAAGGAGACTATTCCTGTTTAACTCCCCTTCCGCCACCCGACCCATATAATGCATTGTTTCTCTTAGGCTGCTTTCAAGAAATTTTCTTTGTCTTTAGTTTTCAAAAGTTTGTCTCTGATGTGTTTACATGTAAATTTCTTTGGGTTATCTTATGTGAAATTTACTCAGTGTCCGCATATTGAAAACATGTGTTTACCAGATTTAAAACAAAAAAAAAGTCATTTCTGAGACATTTTTAAACCCATTTTTTCTCCTTTAATTCCAAAATTTGATAACATAAATGTTAGATGTTTTGTTGTAGTCTCTCTGTTCTGAAGTTCTATTTATTTTTTATTTTATAAAGTTTCTTTTCTTTCTGTTTTCAAATGTGATCATTTCTATCATTTGATCCTCAGGTTCACTGATTCTTTTTCTGCCCTCTCTGTTGTGTGCTGAGCTCATCAACTTAGATGCTTAATTCTATAAATTTTATTTGGATCTTTTTAAAATTAATTTGCTATTGATTTCTATTTTCTTTATTTGGTTCAAATAATTGCATATTGAAGCGTTTTTGTATTGTCTTCTTTAAAACCTTTTAAGATAATTTTAATATTTGTGCCATCTTGGTGTCTATTGATTGTCTTTTCTCCAATGTAGATTTTTATGAATGATTTTTTATTGAAACATATTTTGGGAATTAAAATAATATTAATATCACATATTAACATTATAATATTCTAAATATTATATGTGTAATATTGTATAGTTATTTAAATTTTATCTTTTAGCAGTCTTCCTCTGTCCTAGCTTTGATAGAGAAAGTGGGATGCCACCTTGTTATTGTTAGGTTGGTAAGGAAGTACAGATTCTCTATGATTAGATTCCAATATAACCAACTGATATGTCTTCTATGAAAAAATTTCATACCAGTCACATTAGTACATTGCATATGATATATCTTAATCTCCAGTATCCCATCCCAAATATAAGAAATACGTCTGAAAAAAATCCTAATCTCCAGTGTTCCATCCCAAATATAAGAAATATGTCTGAAAAAAGAGTTACTTTGAAAGAGTAAATTATAGAGGTTCAAACCCTCTTATTTCTAGAATTATAGGAACTGAACCCACCTCTGATAATCCAAAATTATCTACTCTACACAATACGCCACACCCTATAGTAAGGTGAGCTAAATAAGCTATTGAGACCATACCCCAAAAATATTGGTTAACCCTTTCCATACTAATTAATCCCCTAGTCCAATTTTCACCTGAACTTCTAGGTGACCCAGACAACTATACTTTAACTAACCCCCTCAAAATCCCACCTCACATTAAACCAGAGTGGTATTTCATATTTACCTCTGCAATCTTATGATCCATCCCTAACAAATTAGGGGGTGTAGCAGCTCTTGCATCTTCCTTTCTCATTAAAGCAATTATCCCTATGCTTCACATATCCAAACAATGAAGCATAACATTCAGACTATTAAGCCAGTGCTCAATCTGACTCTTAGTGACTGACATATTTCCACTAACATGAGTCAGGGATCAACTAGTCAAACATCCTTTTATTGCCATCAAACAAACAGCATCGATTTTGTACTTCTCTACTGCACTCACCCTTATGCCTCAAAATACCCTCAGGCTTGAGCATCTTTCCACACCAGAGAGTATGGGAACCCATGAAAGCCTTGTTGTTCCTGAGTTGGGGTGAAATATTAGAATAACCCACTAGGCCTCTGCTGATATCCTTGCTGGGAGGATAAGGAGCACCTCATTACCACTTTCCATGTGGCCACCACTAATACTATAGGGAAAGGATGTGTGTAAAAATCCTGACTCTCTACTAGCCCCCTTTTGACATCACCTCCAAAATGGAAAGAAAAGTCATCTTGTTACTGCAGGATAGTTCTAGAAGTTCAGATTTCCTAGTCTCCACTGGCTGGCATGGCAGACAGAGTGAGGGTGTTCCTTAACACTGGGCAGAAATGCAAGTGCTGACTTCCACATGGTCTTCTGGGACACCACCTCAGCAGGAAGATTATTACCTTATCACAGCCTAGTGGAGGTGAAATTCCAGGCTCCCCATTCAGCGTCTTTTACCCAAGACCACAGATTATTTTTTTTGTTTTTTGTTTTTCTCTCTAGTGTTTTGCTGGAATGCAGTGGCTATTGTTTAAAAGGTTGTCCATTTTCCAGTATTTTTGCTAAAGAGAACAAGCTTGTTTTGCTTTTGATTGTTTGTTTTGGGATATTTTTGCCTGTGTCAGTTGATGTTTCTGGGTCATCAGCCTCTTTAATAACCAGTCTGGTATGTAGAAAAGAAAGAGTCACCCAGGAAACTCATTACCATACCAATTCTTGTGTTCCATGATCCCTATCCAGCCTGCCTTTTTTTCCTCCACCTTTGAGAATTTTCCTGTTTGTTTTATATTTTACATCTAGGAAATGTAGTTGTATTTAGAGAGATGAATAGAGAAATGTTTGGCTACTTATGTTCTTCACACAGAAGTCCCTTTTATCTTTATAAAAATATTTTATTTGTTTTACATTAAAATAAGTTTCATAGATCTTATATTGTATTCCTGGCTTCTGGCCTCTGCCTTCATTTGTAGTATTATGTAAGGCGTATGCACAAAAAACAAAACTTTCACTTTAACATGACTAAGAATACAAGTTGTGTTTTTTGCCCAATATATTGCAGATGGGATGTAATTAACTCCTTCATTTTAAGAACAGCGTGTTGGGAGCCCATCAATCAAATAAAGTGAGTTTGGACAAGAATGGGTAGAAACAACTAATTTCAATTTTACCTTGATAGTGCAAAAATAATCAGTGTTACCAGCCAGTTGTGCCCTGACCCAGGCTTCAAGCTGCAAGATACAGAAATCTGCCAACTCACGAGGAAGAAAATGAGAAAAATATAGGTTAAGTGTATGTGTGACATATAAAGTCTTAACAGTCCTAACAAAGTCTGAATAGGCAGAAATCTGAACACTTATGCTAAAGCAGTCTTGTAATTTCCTGTATGCTCAAATCTGTATACTTTTAAAATGTTGTTATTTGGGAGCTCTTTCTTTAAAATTTTTCAATAATACTTTTGGCAGAAATGGGCTCAGAATAACACCAAAGAACCCCCAAAATGACACCAATATAATGAAAAGTTAAATTTAGATTTCTATTTTTAATGAAAGTTCATGTTGTGTTTCAACATTTTCCTGGCAATCCTATAACAAATAAAAATAATTCCGTATTGAAAAATTGCCAGAAAAATTTCATAACACAATAGTAGAGACAAGTATAGCTAAGGAAATGATAAAATAATTTTGCTGTTTACCAAGAATAACTATCCTATTTTCATATTTATATAGCTTATCTTTAGTGTTTATAATCATTAAAAATAACTTCTGTGTTTTGCCTTAGTATTCAGACATATATTTTTATTTTATCAAAATAATTTTAAGAGTAGTTTTTAATAGAACTGGCTTATAAGTTCTTCAATACAATAAAAACAATTTTTGGTTAATTTTTTTAAACTCTGTCATGTAAATTATTTAATGGTCTCTTTCAGACTCAACTTTTCTAAATTTGTGACAAATTATGTCATCAACTTAATTCTTTGTTAGAATTTCATGCATGCTATGGAAAGCCAGTTTTAAAAATTAGGGAAGACTGATGGGGACTATGAAAGACAAATTGTGAATATAAGTAGAGTGCTCAAGCTACAGGTTATATTTGAGTAAAGGCTTTAAGAAAGTAAAGATTTGAAGCATGTAGGTATCAGGGAGGTTGATGCAGGTGGTGGACTGCAATTGCAGAGCATATATGACCTGCTGTGTTTCAAGAGCAGCAGAGGGTTAGTATGGATGGAGTTGGAGAAGAAACATTCAGGGGAAATTAGGAAGAAATGACATTAGGCAGATCATGGAGTGATGATGATGAATCAAATTTTGTAGGGCCCAAAGGGCCATTGTAAGTACTATTTTTATATCTATACTTTTGTTGAAAGTAGGAGCCATTGGAAGATTAGGATACAGAGTCATATAGTAACCTGATTATGTTTTAATTGAGACATTCTGTTTCTGTGAAAGACAGCTTGTAGGGTGACAAGTTAGAAGTCTACCACTATAATCCAAGAGAGAGATGATGATCATCATCAAGATAGGAGGAGGTGGTTAAGTTTGAAAATTGGAGCCTCCATTGGACATGAGCCAAGGCCTAGAATAAACGTTTGTTTCAGAAATAGGGTCTGGGTCACCAATATGGACTCCCAACTTCTTGACGGTGGATTTGTTTCAGTAATTCTTATCCTTCCTGTCCTCACAAAATTCAGCATTTTCTGAATCGTCCCACCAACTCATCAGATGTATTTAATGCATGTATCTCGAGGGTAATTTCCAATATCTACTTCCATTTATCTTACTCTATTAAGTTCCACCTTCCTTGCTACAATGGCACTATTAGTTATCATTAGAATACAGATAATTAAAATAAAAGAGGTTCATGTTCAATATTGCTATATTAGGTACCTTCCCTGCCTATCATGACTTCTACACTCTCCTCCCTTCCTTTTTATCTGATGTAGTGCTGAGAGATAACTGTTCATTTTCACTGGAAACTTTTATTAGTCTAATTTCTTCTCTATTCAAAAACATATATGGCCAATATTCTCTCTAGCTGAATATAGCACATCTTCCATTTTGTCAGATTCTATCTATCTCAAGATTGGATTGCTTGAATACACTCACATGTCAACTCACAAATTTGCTCCTTCAAGATGAAGCTTCTTTTTACTTAACGTTTTTAAGCACTAGTTTCTGATTTGTAAAATGGGGCTAATTTTAATACCTACTAGATAAGGTTTCTATGATTACTAAATTAAATTTCATTTTATTTCAAACTACATCTAGCATGTAAACACTCAAAACGTTAGTTATGGTAATTATTATTATCAGAAACCCTTTAAATTCTTACTTAACAGGTAATGGAAGATACACTTTTGTTTAAACATAAGAACTCCTTTAGATTATTAATTATTACACATATGTGATAATAGCCTTATACTTTGTAAGAATCACAAGAAAATGATTTTTGAAAGGCATATGATTATAATGTTGGTGTGTTAGGTTTTTATAACCAGCTTATTGAGATGTCTGTCTCAATAGGGTATAAACATGACATGTTTTGCATTTATTCTCCTCATTATTCTTCACTTTAAAATGGTCTTGAATGGATTCCATAATTTTCTTAGCAGTCAATTTAACATTGCAATTTTGTAATAGATTCAAAGCTTCCATCTTCCCTGTTGGTACAATGTGTGGCTTAGGAGAGATAGAATGAGAGGAGGATAGTGGTCTGCTTTTCCATTCCTCTTCCATTTTCACTTTCTGGAGGTGGCCCTACAGGGTGGAGGTAGGGAAGAGCAATAGGGAAGACAAGGGTTTAGTTTGGCAAATTACCATACCAGGGTTGGGGTATAACCCCTTTGTGACTCTGGATTGGTCCTGCTTTATCACATTTCATCGTTCACTGTTGATGGAGTGGTCTGCATCAGTATGCTGTTCTTTGTGAAAGGATGAGCATTTGTTTGGGGCACTATGCAACTCCACACCCATTTCATTCCTTCCTAAACTCTCTCTCAGAGTTGCAGGTGTAGCAGTGGAGGCAGCGGTGGCGGCTGCTGTAGAGCTGTCAGGTGGGAGCCCAAGATTGGCTTAGAGATAAACAGAGTGCAGAATGGCACCAAGTCTGTCATCTGCCTTAGAACCATTGAGACTTGGCAACCAGGAACAGCTGCAAGTGCCCATAAAGGGAAATTGCAAAAATTGGGATCTTATATTGATAAAAACTTCATGATTGCATTGAGGTGACAGTATCAAGTAAGAAAAGACACAACCGGCTGGGCCTGGTGGCTGACGCCTGTAATCCCAGCACTTTGGGAGGCTGAGACAGGCGGATCACGAGGTCAAGGATGGAGATGATCGTGGCCAACATGGTGAAACCCCATCTCTACTAAAAAATACAAAAATTAGCTGGATGTGGTGGCGTGCACCTGTAGTCCCAGCTACTTGGGAGGCTGAAGCAGGATAATTGCTTGAACCTGGGAGGCGGAGATTGCAGTGAGCCGAGGTCGCACCACTGCACTCCAGCCTGGCGCCTGGCAACAAAGTGAGAGTCTGTCTCAAATAAATAAATAAATAAATAAATAGATAGATAGATAGATAAATAAATGAAAGAAAAGACAGAACCGAATGACAGAAGATCTGTCCCTATTTCTGGGACACAATACAATTTGATTCATCACATGGCTTCATGGTAAACTTCTCCCATTACAACAAAACCCTCTAGTCTCAAGTCCTCTGTTACCAACATCTTTACTGGTAACATTCCTTCAAGCGAGGGTGGTTTCAGTTGGATAGATGAGAGAAGGAATGAAGCTTCAGTGCTGCCCTTTGTCATTTCTAGCACCAAACCTGAAAAAAAAAATAGATTCTAGGTCTTTTAAGTTCACAGAAGTAGAAAACCACTAATATCAGACGTAGTGCAAGGCTGAAGCTACACTCTAAAAAGCGTCAATAGTGAAATGATGGAGGAAGCTAGCATCTTCTGAAGATGTGATTGAGGATAAGCCAGAGCCAGAGAATCTCATTGAAGAAGACCTCAATTTTGTGCTGAGGAATCACTTACCTCAGAAGAAATCTATACTGACATGTACATATGGGCCTTCTCACTCTCTTATTGAAATTAATCAGCACCTTCAACTCAAAATGCAGATGGTGGACCATTTAAACAGATTATTATTTCAGCAGCAGCAAAACAATATTTATGCTGTCAAGAGACTTGATATATAGAACAAATACATGAAAAGGAGATGTGAGCCAGAATTGCTTAAAAGCTTAGAAGAGACTTATAGTCCTTTCTTCAGAAATAACTCAGAAAAAAAATGAGTATTGAAGAAGAAAACTGCAAAAAAAGTTACTTCTTGAAAGTTCAGTTGTTAAAGTAAAAACAATGTGTGTGTATATATATATACACACACACACACACACACACACACACACACACATATGAAGAGAACAAAGGTCATTACGGCTCCTGAACTAGAAGCATCTCCAACAATGTGTCAGCTCTAGCAAAGCCTGAAAAGACCTTATCTTCCATCTTATAAACGAGCTACCAACAGCATAGTTTGAACAGCTGTGTCTGAAGAACAGTCTAGAAAAAAGAATAACTATGTTAGTTTGTTTGCATTGGTATAAAGAAGTACCTGATACTGGGTTAGGGGGAAAAAAAAGAAAGAAAAAGATTACTTGGCTTGTAGTTCTGCAGGCTGTACAAGACGCATAGTGCCAGCATCTGCTTCTGGTGAGGGCCTTAAGAATACGAATGTAACAAACCTGCATGTTCTGCACATGTACCCCAGAACTTAAAGTATAATAATAATAAAAGAAGCTTGTAATCATAATGGAATCCAAGGGGAAGCTGGCACATCACATAGCAAGTGAGGGGCAGGAGAAATGCCAGGCTCTTTAAACAACCAGCTTTCACATAAACTCACTACTGCAAGGAAGGCCCAAAAGAAAAATCAGAAAAGCTTTTGGAGTATTGCAAATACTGGCTGCTTGCAGAAATGGGCTGAGTATACTTAACCATCATCTCATTTCACTTTGCAAAGCCTTCCCTAATTGTACATTTCCTGAAAAACATTTGTTTGTTCACCCATGTTTTAAATATGTTGCAAAATGTATTAAACCAGATTGTCCCTTTACTCATATGGGGAGAATTCCAGTACTGCTTCCAAAACCAGTAGCTATAATGCCAGCACCATCTTCTAGTAGTCAGCTCTATCACTATTTCCTGGTTTCTAAGAAATCTGAATGTCACTTGTATCATCCAAAACACTATAGATTTAATATTCAGTATACAAAGTCAGGCTGTACATTCTATCACCCCATTGTTACTGTACTGCCACTACATGCCTTGAAATAAATTCTACTTCAAACCAGAAAATGACATTCATTCTTACCTGGCAGAAGATCCTGCAGTTTGAAATTTTCCGTCTACTCATGAAAGATATTCTACAGAACTTGTCAAATCTTTGAAACTTGTAACATATTGCTTCCATAAAATGAAGTTTATTACCTAACTGAACTAATTTTTCAAATTTATAAGCATATTAAGTGGTTTAACACTGAGTGTTCTGTTTTTACTAGGAAAAATAGTTTAAGGAAAAGCTAAATGCTGTGAAAACATTTGAGGCATGTTTATATGCTGCTGTTCTAAGTATCATCATTTATAATATCACTGTTAGTAATGGTACTATAGTTTTCGGCCATGTTATTGCTATATGTAGAGACATATTGTGAGAAAGGCAAGTGTTACCGGTTAAGTATGTTTTATCCAAATGATTGGGACCAGACCCATTTTTAATTTTGGATTTTTAAAAATCTTAAAATGTTTGCGTTATACTTACCAGTTAAACATCCCTAGCTTGAAAATTTGAAATCCAAAATGTTCCTTTGAACATGAAATTTGGGAATCCTATCAGTGCTCAAAAAGTATTGAATTTTGGGACATTTCATAGTTTGGATTTTTTGGATTAGAGTTGCTTAACCCATATTATTCTGAAAGTTGAATTGTTGTTTCCACTTTTCCCAAAGATTATATAATGTTCATAATCATCCATGAAAACAATAGTGGCCAAAAGTACTGAGGTTGCTTAAAATCATCATTTAATTCTGAATTTAAGTTGAAAAGCATGATAATACAGGTCTCTCAGGTTGTGTCACTTTGGTAAAATGGTTTCCAAGTCTCTCACCTTCTGCAAAAGGTGGGCATGTAGGGTGAAAACAATTGGAATGATAATTATAAAAAAATATGATCAATTTATTTTTAATGCTTTACCATTAAGATATGTTTTCAATATATATTTTGGGGCAACTACATCATCACAAAATTGTGCAAATTTTTTTTCAAGTATATACATAAGCTATCAGATAACAGACTTTAAACTCATAAGATTATAAATATACATGTCTATTCTCACATTCTAAAAAATAATGTTCTCAGAAATCACTTTGCAGAAAATATACTTAGTTACTACTGAAGATAATTTTTGAAATGTAAAAATTAGATTTAAATAGTATATTTTAAAGGACAGAATTACATAATTACAGAGATCACATGGGTATACCCCAAAATAGTGTAAAACTTTTGGCCTACTGTATTTATTTCAGAGTTTTATGAGTGTGATTTTTAAAATTGTAAAGGCAAGAAGTGTCAAAACTTAAGAATTAAATAACAAAGAGATTATTTATCTCAAAGGCATGATGTATAGTAAAGTTTTCAAAACTTAAAGCTTAAAAGATGGTTAGAAAAGAGTGAATTAATACAAAAGGGACATTAAAGATTCAAACATTCTTAGGACAAAATTAAACTAATTCTGTAAAAAATATAAAAACTAGAACTAAATAAAGCCTTTCTCATAGGGAACATCTAGGTCTTGCATTTGTCCCTTATCTTCAATTATCTCTCCTGGTAAGGCATAACCTCAGTTGAACCAGTGGCTACCAAGACCACTCTATTTTCTGCTTCTTTCTCTTACCGTCTTCTATTCACTCTTATTATTCTTTCGTATTTAGACTCTTTATAATCTCTTCTCACCTGCTGGGTATATGTCACTCCAATATTCACGGCACTGGAGATTCTGCAGTTTAATTAGATAGCTCCTCCTCTTATAGGCATTCTATATCACAAGAGATTCTCTTGGAAACTTCTCATGTGTCCCTTGCTCTGTATTTCTTTCTTTTTTTTTTAACAAAAGAAAAATCTCTAACTATACATATTTCACTTCCTTCAAAATGAATGGCCTTTTGCTTTTGCTTTCTGCTTTCCACCTCCCATTTCTTTTGCAAAAACAGAAGTAAGAAGCAGCTATGATGGCGTCTGGGGTTTGCAGAACTGATTCTGACATCTCATAGCCCTGGGGAGAGGTTTCCAGTATCATCTGTTACGCATCTATAAAATTAGTGTGCATTTAACATGGTAACATGCAAAGTCCACTCGTAGCTTGTTAGGTGTAGTTTATATGTAATTCTTACCTATTAGTTTTATGTAGATCTATATGAAATTATAGATATTATATATTTTATTTAAAACCAATTAAAACTTATTGAGAAAGGATTATTTAATTTAAACAATTTAATTTACCAAGAATTCAGCTACCCTACAGAGCCATAATAAAAAGTTGCTATTTACAAAAGGTAGAAAAGAATTAATGCATGGAACTTGGAGATATATTTTAGGTTAGTTCTCTAACATCATCTGACAAGAAAAAGTTGAATATTCAGAAATCTCCTTGTTTGTGTCAGATTGACATTGGCAATGTCAAGCAGTCAAGTAATGAGCAGGTTTCAAAGCAATATATAAATAATGCAAGTTCACTGTCACCACAGAGGTGTTTTTTGTTGTTGTTTTGTTTGTTTGTTTAGTTTATTATTACCACAATTAAGAAAAATAGAATTCTGAAGCAGAACAAAATTCAATGAAAATAAACTATGTTAGAATTGCAATTAATATTTTTAGAATTTGTTCTACATTTAATTAATAAGGACAAATAATTATCGATGGTATCTGTAGAGCTCTGGGATAAAAATGAGTGACCTTTGGTGTTAGATCTGAGATTTAATCCCAACTCTGTCGCTTGCTGTCTGGTCTTTGGAGAGTCAAAGACATTTCATTCTTTTATTCATACAATAAGCCAATGTTGTCTACCTTGCAATAAGGTTGTAAGGATTATAGTTAATATAAGTAAGAAACGTAGGTCACAATAGCAATTGCTAGCAACTCTTAGTATCACTATAATTAAAAGGTTAGATTGGTATCATGGAAGAGAACCGCTGAGGGAAGAGCTGGAGGGTATCTGCTCGCAACTAGAAAAACACTTTGTAAAGCTAAGTAAAAACACTTTGGACATTTAATCCAGCTTCAAATCTTATTAGACTTACTGATTTTGGCCAAATGTGAAATTATTAGTGTAAATCACAATTCCATTCTAATAACTAGTGTGTGTTCTTGCTATTTCTCAATGTATAACATTTCTACTATCAGACTATCAAAACACATCAATTTTTACATACTATTATATATATCACTATCATTTAATAATTTTTAACCACATTTTTGAGGCAGTGTGAATGACAGGGATTTGAAAGTGGTAGTGACTAATACATCATCTAAGTACGTAGTTGTTGGTTTCATCCCAAGTTACTTTGCAAATGGTTGAATTGTGGTTCTTTTCCAGACAAAAGCTAATTTTAGGGCATCTTCTTGAGTGAAATCAAGAAGAATACTAATGTTATTCAGGAATTTTATCAACCACTAGTCTCTAGCCCTCTTGGTGGGTTTAAATAAAACAAATGCCTCATAGAGTGAAATTATTTGGACAGATGTCAAAGTAAACCCAAAGAAAAAAAGCCCAGCCCACTGTGAAGGACTCCTCAGTTACTAAAGGAGTGCACAGGAGGTGTGCAGGCAAATCCTATTACTGGGTAATGGGATTTATTCGCGTGTCCAGACACCAGTTTGAAAATATGATTCTGCTCAAGACATAAGCAGAAGAGTTCTTATGTGGTACAAAATTCTGTCTTCGGAAAAGATAGAATATATTACACTAAAGTCAATCTGATTCTCTCTTTAATAAATTGCTTGAAGGAAAAGAAAGTCTTTGCTGACACAGAAAATGCTGAAGCCTCCTGAGCTTAGTCCTTTGAAGTACAGTCTACAGAATGGAACAGGCAAGAGTACAACAGAATTTTGTCAGAGGTAGGCTCCAAAACACTAAGGATTTCTAGCTAAGTGCCATTCCTCATTCTTCCTAAGCAAGGCCTAAAATATGAATCATAGAGTATTTTAAAGCATTACATATTTTGTACCACATAGAGAGTGAAATATTTACAAGATGCAAGTCCAAAATCTCCCCAACCCAGAAAAAAAATACTACAGAATTGAGTATTAACATATTTTTTCATTGGTCAATTGTTTATTAACAAATGTTTATGTAAAAATGTCATTATGAAGACATAATGTTTAATATGAAGAGCCAGACAGTAAATATTTTAGACTTTGTTGGCATATGGTCTCTATCACTACTACTCTTCTCTGCTGTGGTACTGTAAAAGTAGCTGAAAATAATTCATGAATGAAGGGCTGTTTCTGGATTTGCCCAAAGGGTTGTAGTTTGCTGATCCTTGACACTGACAAATCAGCATCTTTATCAATTATCACTCATATCTATAACAGTTCCTACTATGTTAATTAGATTAATAAATAAATATGAAAAAACAATTTATGTTTTTGGTAGATCATTCTTTCCTTAGAGTAGTCTTTTCCATACTACCTCCCCTTTGATATTATTCCAGTTGATTAATTCTAAGATAACATGGACATTCCAAAAAGCCTCAAAATATGTATTAGATTTAATTTTGTTACATGCCTGCTAAAAAAATAATCATAACCTGAATCTAATCACGAAAGAATATTAGAATAACTCAAAATGTGGAATCTTCTAAAAAAAAATCAAGATTAAGAAAGACAAACGAAGGCTGAGATAATGTTACAAAATAAAGATAACATGACAAATAAACATTATTAGCAACTCTGGAGTAGAACTTTGATCAGGAAAAAAAATATATACATATTATATATATATATATATATACAGAGAGAGAGAGAGAGAGAGAGGGGCATTCATTGAGCAAGTGACAAGAATGGAAAAAAAGTATAGTTTAGAAAATAGCAATGAATTATGAAATTTCCTGAATGAAATTATGAAAATGAATAACCTTGTTCCCAAATAATACACCTTAAAGTATTTTTTGATGGGAGTTGGAGAGTAGTGTCTCCATATTACTCTCAACTGGTTCAGATGAAATAACATACATGCACATAAGCTGACAGAGAATGATAAAGCAAATGGGGCAAATTGGGATAAATAATACACAAGCTTTCCTTCTTAAAAAGTTATTTAAAAATACTGTTATGTGCTCTCTCGTTCTGCCTAGTTTTGATACACATAAAATAGGGAACATTTATATTTTCACATATGTCCTAGCTCTTACTAATATCTTCCAGTTTGAGTAGATGAATGGTTAAAATGCTAACTACTTGGTAAAGAAAATGAATGGATTCAATATTTTTATAGGGATTTTAAAATATTACATGTTTTCCAGTTTTTCTGTTAAGCAAATAACCGATAAGGAAATACCAATAACTGAAATTATTGTAACTTTTAAACCTTGAAATGTTCAACAAAGAAATTCTTGGTAATTCGCAAGGTACCCAATCAGCAAGAAATACTTAAAATATTTCCTACAGCTCTTTTTTTTTTAAATTAGGTTATATTTTACCTGTAAACCAGATTAACAAGAACAAGAACATTTAGTGTTCGTGCAGAATGCTGACTAAGGACACAACATAGTAATTTAGTTAACCTAGAAAGCAAGTTTTCAAATTGAGACTGAAAGGGAAGAGTTTTTAGTATGTGGAGTATCTATCTCTTCTCTTGTGTAATTTTAACAGCACTTTGAGTTCATCCTGTTTTTATTTAGTGTTTTAAAATTATTATAGAACAGGGGAAGAAAATGAATAGTCTCTGAAGTTATCCATGATGATTTGCATGAAACACTTTGAATTTAGAATAACAAATGAATCAAGAAAGTCTTGAATTATTTCAAGCTACTTTTGTTTTTAAGAATATACATGACTCTGGACCAATCACGGATACTGTGGGTACCACATCTAACTGTAAAACAAGGAAAATAAAATGAATCTTTATGGACAACACTAGGCTTAATTTAAAAATATGTATTCGGTTGAGTAAAAGAATTAATTTGTAAAAATTTTAAAACCTACTCTTTATTATTATTTCTATTTTTAAAATTATAAGCTAAGCTGAAGCTTAAGGGTTATTATATGACATCCTTTCAGCAAACCTGATGGATTCCTCTAGTTATATTTTTATGGAGTCAATACATTCGATTGCTATGAACGTACCAAAAGCAACAAATGGCAAAGTTATAAGATTAGTTTTATAGATAAAATAATTCCAAAGCAACTGGCAAAACAATTCCCTAAAAATGAAAGTATCCTCAGATTTTGCTTTTTCAGAAATTGTGTTGATATGTTTACTGCTTTGCAGTAATATCAACTATTTTGATCTGAAATTGGCCAACTGACCTCCATAAATTGCCATTTATCTTACTCCAGACCTTGCAACATTTCTTCCTCTACAAACTCTTTTCAAATTATAGATATTGTTATCACAGTGGAAGGTCATTTAAAATCTGTTAGTTGGTTCAAATAATGCTTAAAATCAATAGTATTTCCTGCATATCTCCACACTCGATTCAATGGGTAAAGTTGCTGCATTCTATAGCACATAGAATCTTTACTGCTGAAAGTCACCTTTATCAAAAGAAATAGCATTAAGGCCTTATTCATTTTTGTTTTGAAGGTTTATTTGATTGATTTATATAATACCAGTACCTATTTCTGAGTGATGTTTTCTGAGTGTGAAATATACTAATATAATTATGGATTATAATCTGGTATAAAGAATGTTTTACAGATCTTATTGAATCCTTGATGTATCTTTTTTTTTTTTTAAACAAAGTCAAGTAGCTTGGGGAAATGAAAAATAGTCATCTATTAAATGTCAATCATAGGTAGATTTTTACACACACACACACACACACACACACACACACACACTTAAACTATGCATAGCTGTTTGTAGGGAGCCCTATTTTCAAAGATTCTTGCTTGCTTTCTTCAGCTCCAAAGGCATTTTGATCCTGCCTCTGTAAAATATGCTATTTACAGCAACTGTGGTTTAAATCTCTGATTTGTCCTTGCTCACCAATAGCAGCAAGTGGAGAATTGCAATGGATATTCTACCTTAATATATTATATCATATCATATTATTTTTTAAAAATTTCACATATGTTTTGTCTTGGATCAAAAGCACAAATAGATATGGATTGACATTTTATCATTATAATTGTTTTTATAAATTTATACTAAAGACTCGATATGTGTGTGTATGTATGTAGACCTGTATACACACATACACACATATACATTTATATGTGAATTCACACACACACATATATATACAAATTCAAGAGGTACAGTGCAATTTTATTACCTGGCTACGTTGAATTGTAGTAAAGTCTAGGCTTTTTGATGTATTTGTATTTTAAATTTTGGATGATTTATTCACAGCTACTTATCTCAAAACTCTGAATGATTTTAACAGTTATATTAATTTGACTTTGACTGTTTTTAAGTTGTGGCTTTTTAATGAATAAAATTAATGATCTGATTTTATATTATTTGTTTCAAAGTGTGACATTTTAGCATTGTGTGATAAACACAAATATTTTTACAGGAGGTTTGTTTGTTTGTATGTTTTTTTGAGACAGGATAGCACTCTGTCACCCAGGTTGACAGGTTGTCACCTAGATTGTAGTGAGTAACCATGTCTCTCACTACAAACTCAAACTCTAGGGTTCAAGTGATCCTCCCACCTCAACCTCCTAAGTATCTGGGACTACAGACACATGCCACCACACCTGGCTAATTTTTGTATGTTTTGTAGAGACAAAGTTATGCCATGTTGCCCAGGCTGGTCTCAATCATCTTGGTTGAAGCAATCTACTTACTTCATTTCCCCAAAGTGCTGAGATTACAGGCACGAGCCACTGCACCCGACCCAGGAGTATTTTTACACATATACAACTTTTACACACATACAACTATGTGTCAATATTATGTAGCATTAGTATTAAAATAATTTCTCTCATTTGTATCACAATATACAAACTACATTCCACTGAGTAAAATTCTACTCTGCAAATCAAATTGTGTGTGTGTGTGTATATATATAAACTGGATAATTTTTTGTGTATATATATATATATATATATATATATATATATAGTATCAGATGAAATTATTAAATTCAAAAATTGCCAACCAGTGTTTTCCTACAGGGTATCTGTATAGGTAAGCCATTGGGGGCAGGTTGAGATTTCCAGACTCTCCATTCAGCTAATACTGGTGGAATTAGCACAAACCATTAAGATCAAGGCTTAATGGCAGAATTTAGTAAGAGAAATCTGTCACTTCTGTCACTGATATTAGTCAGCTAAAAAAGCAGCCAATAAGTAAACCAATAATAAATATAAATTTTGACATAAAACCAACTCTACAATGTATAACTAGGTTTAATTTTTACATTTACTCATGACCATTTATGAATGAAAAATTTAAGAGGAATAGTATTTTTGCATGTCACTAAAATTCCATGGTGTTGTGCAGTGCTTATGTCTCATTATAAAATCTAAGTGTAAGTGTGCTCTTCATACAGCGGTCTATGGTTGGCATGTGGAAATTAGGTTATTGTGAAGTTCTGTTAAAGTGCATAAGGACTTGCACATAAATTTGCTGAAAACAAAGTGTATACTTTTGCTTCATTACCATTGAGTTTTTAAGAATGATATAAATGGTTGATAGGTTTCATTAACACTATTTATTAAAATTGCATTATCAGAAGTCAGAATATTGCATTTTTATGTTTTAGCTATTTTCAAAGATTTATGTCAAATGATAGTAAATTCATATGATCCAAAACAAACTGAATAAATTATACTAATATTAAGCAGAAACTTTAATTAATAAAGCATGTACATTTATATAAGTTCCTTATAATGCCTTACACATAAAATGAATTGGGGCCTTGCCACTAAACTAAATTGTTATAAGTTAAATATTAATTCTAAAATAATTCATTATATGGTTTTATGTATGATATTGATAATGAACACCTAAGCAATCTATAAATCACAGTACAATTTGGAAAAAATGTTAAATGTTAGACATTTGCTATAAATATAATGGGGTTGTTATTTTCTTAACATACACTTTCATTTGAGATTAATTTCAATGCAAAAAACAGATGCTAGGTTTATTAATAACACATTTCTTTCAAGAAAATTGTTTTCTGCTTTATTATAAGTAAAATTGAATATATTTAAAATGAGATATTTTAAAGATCTTAATGGACCCTAAATCATGTTCAAACGATATTCTTCATCCTCTAAATTTAACTTTCAAATCCACTTATTATTTCATGCCATGCGTAGAACTATGAAAGTTTTATTTAACTCCTTTTCTGAATATTTTTAAACATCTGTGTTTCTTTTGTTGATATTTAGTACATTAGCTAAAGATAAAAATATATAAAAATATATACAAAACTTATCTTGCCTAGTTTTAAGATTTGGCAAAATATTTCAGGAAAAAATAACACACAGCTACTGTTGGTCATTTAAGCTTCTAAATGTATAATGCACATTTGGTATTAGCATAACAATATTAGCTAAGGGCAAGGCAACATAGGAGTTTTTGTTTTAAGTTATTTATTTGAATTTAAATCAGATCACCCGTGAGGTATCTCTCAGCATTACCAGTAAACTATTTTTGGACACAGAACACAAATGAGAACTGAATCCTTTTCTTTGCTAACAGTCTCATTAAAACCAACAGAGATAATGTCATGACAGAAACAAACTTCAAGTCACCATAAGTAGTACAGATGCTACTCAGTTTTTATTGTCTATCAGAAATATTTAAAATTATTTAATTGGTTAGAAATATTTATTGAATTCTAAACAGAAATCACTTGCTTTGGGGAAAATTATCACAAGAGAGACAAAATAGCTCCTTTTAAGAAGTTCACAGTCAGTGAAGGAGGTAACATTTACCTGCCCACATGAAAATACTGCATGTTCTTTTAAAGTAGTCACATCCTGCTTTTTAGGATGTATAAATACAATTAAAATATAACATTTGACTATTTTTAATGTAATAAGTTGTTGAATTCGAACTAATTAAGACTAATGAACAAAGAATAATAAAACTTGCTAGAGAGAAAGCAGTAGTGATTCTGAAGTAGGGGTTTTTTGCTTGTTTGTTTGTTTCTGGTCCTGCAGGGAGATGGCATTTTGGGAGAGGAGTCAAGCCATAGGAGAAATTAATCTTTAACATAAAAGACAGAAATATGAAAAAAATTGCATGAAGCAAAAATGTTGCATATTGAATAATTTTCAGAGAATTGACCTTAAGAATGTGGCCTAGTGTTTTGTCAAGAATATAGAAATATCTACCTGGTTACTTGTTTAAACTAATTATATTTGTGTTTACGTGAGTGATTTGGATTCTTGTTGATTGACTTCTTTTAATGAAGCATGGAAATATTAATTCATTTATTTAATAAACATTTACTGATTGTATCAAGCGCAGTTTTCTACATTTAAGAAGTATTAAAAACAAGGAAAGACCTCATCCTTGTTTTCAAATATCTTAAAGTACCACAGACAGTAATATTTGTCTTCTGACCTACTTCTCATGAATAAATTTCAAGTATATTTATAGGCTACTTTATAGAATACACAAACAAATAAACAAAACTGTGTAACCAGGCAGCAAAAGAGATGCACTTAACAAACCAGATAATGTTTAAGATTATGGGAGGTGACATCAGCAACATAGCAATATGGAAACCTCGTAATTCTCACTCTACCCATGGACACACTGAATAAACATGTACTCACAGATCTATCTTCTCTGAGTCGGACACCAGTTGAGAGACTCCAACCCACTGGGCAATGAAGAACACATTCATATCAAGGGGTAGAAAAAGCTAAGGCACAGTTGAATACAGATCCCAGCCCAATCACTGCACCATAAAATTGGGAAAGGAATCTCTAACCTCTACCTTCTCCCTGTGTTGAAGAGGACTTGTACCTCACATATACCACCTAACCTCTAAGATTCCTCTAACTCTAAAGCCGTTAATTCACCAGCTCTGTGAGTAAAAGGGATTTGACATACATGAGTCTTTCTAGACCACAGGAAAAAAACACAGTGGTTTTCTAATGGAGCACACATACTTCCAGGGGCTTCATCCCCCACGAGTAGTCCAGAGAAGGGACTTTAAAAAAGTAGCTCCCTGTTTGTCCCTACTAGGGGTTTATGAAACACTCTTCCCGGGGATACTTAGCAGTGTGGCTTTAAATAAACTTGTATTGCAGAGCAAACAAGGTAAACTAACAGGAGCCATCTGGAAGCCTGCGCCAGAGACTGGCACTTCACAAACATTTCATCTGGATTATTTCGGTGATACATCCTGGTCTATCCATTCTTCCTGCAAGGAATTTGACCATGCAGTGAGTGTCACAACTTTTATAGCTCTTACTCAAGAGAGTGTCTTTTTAACCATGTAGCTCTGAGAGTTGATGGGGCTTTGTATTCCTGAGGAGCCACAGTCCAGAAAAACAATCGAACATATACTCAATCCACATCCAACAGCTATCTTCTCAGGATAAGAGGTTGTAGCCTAAATATGAGTACAAGTATTTGCCACAGATTCTCTCTCTGGCTTAGTGCAGAGACTGTGGGACATCCATTCCTTTGTTCAGCTTTACGGTGATGAAAGAAGAAACTGGAACACGCATCAAATACTCCAACCTTTCCCACCACATCTACAGAATATGGCTTCTAACTTATCATCTTGAGGTACTGAGGGGATGTGGCACATCATGTACTCCAGGGATACAACAAAAACAGAAAGAGTAGTCTGGTCAAACACAAATATTTGAGAAGTACCTTAAATCTCTGTCCGAATGGATTGGTAAGCTTTTTCTCCTAAATGAGGCCAGTCTGACAAGACTGCAGTAGATAGTTGCCTTAACTTAAGTGAAGAAATCAACCTACAGGGTCAAGTAAAATAAAGAAACTGTGGACTGTATTCCAAATTAAAAAAAAAAAAAAAAGAAGATAAACCTCCAGAAACTAACCTGAGTGAAGTGGAGATGTGTGATCTACTCAAGTGGGAATTCAAAATAGTGGTTAAAAAAAATGCTCACTGAAGTCAGGAAAGCATTGCAAAAAGAATTTCGAGAAAAGGACAGAGTACAGTTGGCCCCCATCAGTTCTGCATCTGTTGATTCAACCAACCAGGGATTACAAATATTTTTAAAGGCAAAACAGTAGAACATAGTATTATATTAGTGAAAAAATACAGTATAATAACTAAGAGTATTTGCATTCCTTTAGGTATTATAAATAACCTAAAGATTATTTAGCATATACTGAAATATGTGTGTTGGTTATATGTAAATATTAAACCATTTTATAGAAGAGACATGAGCATCTGTGGATTTTGGTATTTTTGGTTGTACTTGAACCAATTGCTTATGGATACTGAAGAACAGCTGTATAAAAAAGTACCAAACAGAAGTCATAGAGATGAATAATATTTTAAGTGAACTGAAAATTTCAATTGTGGTGGTTAAAAATAGACTACATCAGGCTGAAGGAATTATCAGTAAACTCAAAGACAGGTCAATAAAAAGTATACAATATGAGAAACAAAAAGAAGAAAGAATGAAAAAGATTGAGGATAGTTTAAGAGACTTAGAGAACCCCATAAAATGTAACAACTGTGTACCAGAAAGAGAAGAAAGAGAAAAACAGAACATGTATATATATAAGAAAAACCTAAAAAATTCCCAAGCCTGAAGAAGAATATAGAAATTCAGATCTAGGAAGCCCAAGTGTTATCAAATGATATGACTCCACAGAGACCCACACCAAGGCACATCAGAATCACATTATCAAAATATAAAGAGAGCTTTGAAAATAGCAAAGGAAAAGCAAATTGTTACATAAAAGGGAACCTCCATGAGATTATCAGCAGAGATTTCAGCAGAAATCTTACATGTAAGAAGGGAGCTGGATGATAAATTCAAAATCTTGAAAGAAAAAAATACGTTAACCAAGAACACTATAAATCATGTCTAATCATGTCTTTCTGTCCTGCAATCCTAAATTTTGAAATTTACAGGGTGATAGGGCAAATAGGCAAAACCAAATGGTCAAATAGAACACTCCATGATTGCCACTATCACCCGTAGGAACACCAAATGTACAACTATCCACACAACAAATAATCTCTGTAAGAATCAAAAATCAGGTGAGCGATTATAGCATACCTGGTTTACACATCATATAAAGAAAAGAGGTACTGAAGAGAATAGGAAAGGCAGTCTTGAATTGTCTGCATTATTTCTCCCCCATGTCCCAGCAACAGCCATGTTGCGTAGAGAGAATCTGTGTGCTTGGGGAAAGGAAAGCAAAGTGACTGTGAGACTTTGAGTTGAAATTCAGTGCTTTTCTGTCAGAGTGGAAAGCAAAATGGGGCAGAATTTGGCTCATTCTCAAGGAGGAAGCATTTAGACAATCTTCAGCCAAAGGGGAATTGTTTGTCCCAGCAGATGAAACATGAGTTCTGGTTAGTACCACCAACGTAGGCTAAAGTGCTCTGGGATCTAAATAAATTTGAAAGACAGAACTGCAATTTCTGAGCAAGTTCTGGTGCTGTGTTGGGATCAGAGCCAGTGGACTTGGGGTGCATGTGACCTATGGGACACCAGCTAGGATGACCAGTGAGGTGCTTGCATCATCTGTTCCTCAACTGCAGGCAGCAAAGCTTGCAGCTTGAGAAGGAGAGGAAAAATAAAGAGGATTTTGTCTTGCAATTTGGATACTAGCTCAGCCACAGTAAAACAAAACACCAAGAAGAGTCCAAACACCCCCATTCCAGGCCATAGCTCCCAGATGACATCTTTAGATCCACCCTGGGCCAGAAAGGAACCCACTGTTCTGAAGGGAAGGATGCAGTTCTGGCAAAATTCTCCACCTTCTGACAAAAGAGCCTTGGACCTTGAATAAACATCGTGGTAATGAGGAAATGGTCATGCAGGCCTTGGGTAAGACTCAGTATTGTGCTGGCCTTAGATATGAACCAGTACAGTCCCAGTGGTAATAGTTACAGGAGTACTTGCATCACTACTCCCCAACTCCAATTACCACAGCATGGAGAGAGAGACTCCATTTGTTTGGGGGGAAGTTAGGAAACAGAACGAAGGACTCCACCTGGCAATCAAGGAAATTCTCTTGGATCTTAACCAAGACCACCATAGTGGCACCTCTATGTGTATGCAAGATTAAGAGCATTACTGAGCTAGAGGTGCTTCCCAATACAGGTACAGAGGCAGTGAACAAATATTTATATAATCACATTCAATTCCATTTGAATATTTGGAAACCTTAAGGAGGATATGTAAAAACAAATCAAGACTATAAAGATTAGAATAAACAACTTGGTCTTTAATAACCTAATATTGTTGAACATCTGTGAGCATCAAGACTACCCAGGAAAACATGACCTCACCAGATAAACTAAATAAGGTACCAGTGACCAGTTCTGGAGTAACCAGATGTGTGAACTTCAGACAGGTAATTCAAAATAGCTCTTTGGAGGAAACTCAATGAAATCCATGATGAAAGAGAGTAAATATTCAAAATTCTATCTGATAAACGTAACAAAGAAATGGAAACAGTTAAAAAGACTCAAGTAAAAATTATGGAGCTGAAAAATTTAACTGACAAACTGAAGAATATATCAAAATCTCTCAAAAACAGAATTAGTCAATCAGAAGAAAGAATTAGTGAGCTTGAAGATAAGATATTTGAAAATATACAGTCATGGGAACCAAAATAAAAAAATAATAAATTGTAAGGAAGCATACCTTCAAGACCTAGAAAACAGCTTCAAAAAGGCAAATCTAAGAGTATTGACCTTAAAGAAGGCGATTGAGATAGAAAATTTAGAAATTTTTTTCAAAGAGATTGTAGCGGAGAACTCTCCAAACCTAGAGGAACATATCAATATTCAAATACAAGAAGGCTGTTAAACACCAGCCAGATTTACCCAAATAACAATACCTCAAGACATTTAATAATCAAACTCCCCAAGGTCAAGGGACAAGACAGCATCCTAAAAGCAGCAGGAGAAAAGAGACAAATAACATATAAAGGAGCTCCAATACATCTGGCAGCAGTTTTCCCAGTGGAAACCCTATAGACCAGGAGAGAGTGTCATGGTATATATAAAATGCTAAAAGAAAAAGAAATGAAAAATTTTATCCTAGAATAGTATATTCAGAAAAAATATCCCTCAAACATGAAGGAGAATTAAATGCTTTCCCAGACAAACAAAAGCTGAAAGATTTCCTCAGCAACAGACCTGTCCTGCAAAAAACGCTAAAGGGAGTTCTTCCATATGAAAGAAAAGAAAGTTATTGAGCAATTTTGAAAGTACAAAATTTTCTGAGAACAGTGAGAACACAGACAAATATACAATATTACAGTTTTGTAATTGTGGTGTATAAACTGCTCATCACTTTAGAAGGAAGGAGTATCAGATAAACTTACCAAAAACAATAACGACAGCAACTTTAAGGCATAGTATAATAAGACATAAATAGAAACACCAAAAAGTTAAAAAACATGGGAGTTGAAGTTAAAGTGTAAGGATTTTTTAAAAACCAGTTTTCTTTGTACTTGTTTGTTAGCTTAATTATTTGTTTTTGCAATGAGAGTTAAGTTGTCATCAGTTTATAAGGTCTTACTAGCAAACCTCATGGTAACTTTAAATAAAAAAACCTATATGAGATACACAAAAATATAATAAAAGAAATTAAAACATATCACCAGAGAAAACTGGTTTAATGAAAGGAAAATGGAAGGAAGGGAGGGAGGGAGGAAAGGCAACAATAAGCTATCTGAAAATGAAATTAATAAAAGTCTTATTTATGACAATGTCATCAAAGAAATTACTAGGGAATAAATTTAAACAGGGAAGTAAAAGATTTTTATACAAAATTATAACATTGATGAGATTATTAAAGATCACACAAATAAATGGAAAGACATTATCAGTTATGAATTTTTAAAAATATCCCAAAGTGATCAGCAGATTCACTGTAATTGGTATCTTAATTTTGCCATTCTTCACTGAAAAAAATACCTCTAAAATTTAAGTGGAACCACAAAACATCCTGAATAGCTAAAGCAATCTTTACCAAAAATTATAAAGCTAAAGGCATCACACTACAAGTTTTTCAAATTTATTACAAAGCTATAATAATCAAAATAGGATGATACTAGAATAAAAACAGAAATATTGATCAATGAAATAGGATAGAGGGCCCAGAAATAAATGCACATGTCTTCTATTGTTAGTTGATTTTCAACAAAGGTGCTAAGAACATGAAATGATGATAGGACAATCTCTTCAGTAAATAGTGCTGGGAAAACTAGAAATGTACATGTAGAACAAAAATTGACTCTTAACTCACCGCTTATAAAAGAATCAACCCAAATTGGATTAAATACTTAAACATAGACTGGCAACTATAAAACTGCTTATGTAAAACATAAGGGAAAAGCTCCATGGCATTGTCTAGGACAGTAATTTCTTAGATATGATACCAATTATGCAGGCAATGAAGCAAAAATAGACAAATTGTATTGCTTCAAATGTAAAAGCTTCCACACAGAAAAGGAAATAATTAATAAAGTGAAGAGACAACCCACAGATTGGGAGAAAATAATTGCAAATAATACACTAAACAAGGAGTTAATATTCAAAATATGAAAGAGACGTACGCTACTCAATAACAAGAAAACAAATACCCCTATTTAAAAATAGGTAAAGGATTTGAATAAGGATTTCTCAAACCATACAAATGGCCAATAGATATAGGAAAAAAATGATCAACATATGTAATCATCAGAGATATACAAATTAATACCATCATAAGACATCACTTTATACTGTTAGATTGGCTATTATTCACAAAAGGAAAAAAAAAACATAGTAAGTGTTGTAGAGGATGTAGAGAAAATGGAATCCTTATACACTATTGGTTGTATTGTAAGTTAGTATTGTCAGTTTTTAAAACAGAATGATTATTCCCCCCCAAAATAAAATAGCAGTCTTACTTCTTGGCATATACTGAAAAATAACTGACATAGTATGTCAAAGAGATAACTGCACTTCTATGTTCATTGTAGCACTAGTCACAATAGCCAATAGCCAATAACCAAGATATGGAAACAACGTAAGTGTTCATCAACAGATGAGTATAGTTTTAAAGAATCTAGGAAATTATATTATTTACAACAGCAAAGATGGACCTTCAGGACAGTATGGTAAGTGAAATAAGCCAGGTACAGAGAGAAATACTGTATACTCTCATATGTAAAATCTAAAAAACTCAAATTTATAGAAATAAAGTAGAAAGCTAGTTACAACAGGCTAGGAAGTGGAGGGCGGATGGAGAAAGGAGAGACACTGGTTAACATGTACAATGTTACAGTTAAGATGAATAAGTTCTGGGGTTCTATTGCACAGTATTTTAAATGTGTTCACAACATAATAATGATTTCAAATGTTCTCATCACAAAATAATGATAAATATATGGGGTGATAGATAATGGGAACAAGCCTACTTTGATCATTCCACAATGTATACCTGTAATGAAATATCGTTTTGATCTGGGAATTCTCTCTCTTTGAGAAATAATTGAGCATAAGGAAGCCACGCCTGATTCACAAGTTTTTGTGAAAGCAAATACAGTCATTATTTCCTAACCCAAATTCCTGCCAGCAGCAAGTATATCAAAACTAAAATTTGTCAAGTTATAATTTTGAAACTTTGAAGAGGATTATATATGTGTACTTTAAAATGTCTATTCCATTTGTTAGAGAAGAGTAATACTTAATTGGGATTATAATATTTTCATCTGCATCTGCTTCACACACATACCACTCAAGAATATAAACTATATAGCATAATTATAATATATGGATGTAATATTATGATCCAAATATATACATGTAATGCATACATAAACATATAAATGTTTTAGTATTATATATGACCTTTATATGTAATTTTAAAACATCTACATGTGCATAGAAAGAGATGTGTTATCTGACAATTACTATGTGTGAAGAATCCTTCTATTTACGTTGCATGGGTTAGCTTACTTAATACTCATATTGACACTGAGCAATAATGTTATCCTTACTCTACAGGTGATGTTTAATAATCAAAATGAAGGACAGAAAAGTGAAGTCATTTGCTCATAAGCACATTGTTAAAAAATATTGTCTGGAATATTTGCCATTAGAGCTTGATCTCTCAGCCATGGATACATTGAGATCTTGATTCAGTTATTTTCCTTTTCTGACTCTGTTTAGTTGGCACCGGTAAATCCCCCTTTCATATTTGAAATGATTTTTCCCTTGTATTAACTGGAGGGTACTTCTAGGTTTATCCTCTGGTCATTCAGTTTCTGTCCTGCACTAGTTCATACCTTGAACATCTGTCCTTTTTCCTTACTTGCTGCTTTGGAAAGCTTATCACTTCACTTCAGTCTCCTCTGTGTCAATATGATCTCTAAAACCTTTAAATTTGCCTGTCTATAGATGACAGCTATATTTATTTATTTGCCATCTCTAACAAATCAAACTGTCTAAAAGAAAATTTATATTGCCTTATGATGGAATACTCTTTCTAGCAGCATATTTTTCTTTATCACTAGTACTAGAAACTTCTTGATCCCAGAATCTCTAAATTTGGGGGCTGATTTTTTTTCTTCATGAAGTTTATTCTTCGTAAAATTCTAGTATTTCTTTTAATTTTTTCAGTCACTCTTCCCATATCTCACACAAACGTCTTCATGGCATTCTACTCTGTCTACTTTGCTCCCAACTACTGTTCTTCTTGCTTGTTATTGCTGACCTTGCACTTTCATAATGGACGATGTTTTCAAATGATTTTCACATAATCTTTTTATAGGAAATTCACTTTAAGGGTTTATTATTCCTCTGGGGTAAAAATTTGATTATTTTTTCATATAAAATTGGGGCGTTCCATAGTACCACCTTAATTTTATTAACTTCTTTATCGATGTTTTCTATTTGAATCAACCCATCTTCAGTCATATGCTTCTTTGCTCATTTCCTCATCAGAGGCGCTTTAATGCCTATTCCAAGTTGTATTCTATAATTTCATCAATACAAAGTCAAAGCTAATGCTAGTTTATGATACTCTGTGGGCCTTTTTTCCTGTTTTTAATTTCTTTGTCATTTGTATAATTGTACATGTTTTCTTCAAAATATAGCTTTGAGATTTACTCCAAATTTTTGGTGACATACAGGACTGGAATGTACATATAGACTAATTTTTCCTGGACTCTAACTGCTTTTCTTATTTCTGTTGCAAACATATCAGTATTTACTGGAGATCTAGGTCACAGCAGATACTAATAAATTCAGTATAATATGATTCTTGCTAATAAGAGCCTTCCATTTACTTTTTGATTCTGTGAAAGCCATTTTCCTTTTAAATTAATGTGGCTATTTTGTATTTCCTTTTGCTTTTTGTTTGTTTGATTCTGCTTTTAATTAATTGTTGACATAATTAAAACACATGGAAAAGAAAAAAGGTTGTAAATCTCAACTCCAAATCTAATATGTACTTATTGATATTTCCAAAGGAAATATTCTGAGACCCAACAGTGACTTGTTAAAATAATTGGTTAATAATGTTTATAAAATTATTTGAAAAAATTTAGTTCTAATAATTCAGAGTACATGCTTAATGCCTACTAGACTTTTTTTTCATGCAAACTGTTAGACTGAACTAAAAGTTTAAATATTTTGCAGATTTATTTGCTCTATTTTTTTCTTAGATCACTTATGTCTTTATGATAACAAATACATATCTACAGCATCTTTCCTCAGGGGAAAGTGCTATTTTTCTTGCCAGGACTGAGAAAATTCACCTGTTAGTTGACATTTACTAATATTGGAGATTGAAATAGTTACTACCTTTGTTATTTATCCTGCCAATTTGTTTCAATTCCATTCTACTTTTTCCCTAGTATTTCTACTTCCTTGCCAGGTACTTGGGAAAGAGAATATATTACCATTGTTTTCTAGCACACCTCCAAATCTCTTGAGATGTTATCACTAGTGAAAAGAAATTTCACAAATAGAAATCTATAAATCTTAATTGCAGTCATTTATTTCTGAGACATTTTTCAGGAACAGGAGTAAAATAAATAAGAAATATATATGTCACATATATGAAATTACATAAGAATCTTTATAGGTGTTCTTAAATAGAGAATGAGAACAGTAAAAAATCAAATAATGTGCATTCATTTTCTTGCCTCTTACAATTGTGAGGTTTAACTCATTGGTGCCTTTGTTTGCTCATCTATAAACAGGGGTTATTATGTCATGTTTTTAGAATATTACATAGTATGATCCATGAAAAAACTTTAGTACAGGAATGAGCACATATAACTATAGTTGGTATTCTATTGTCATTGTTTCAATTATTATTAATTTTCTAGAGGATCCATCCTGGATGAAACAAAGATTAATATTTTTTAACTCTTTGCAATTTATTCATGGGACTTTTTTTAAAGTTATGAGGTTGAGAAAATTGTAAATGAGTAATGATGCCTAGCTCTATTTTACCAAGAAAGCAGAACAGAACTGGTGTTGTCACTGGGAAAACACATTTCTGAAATGTACTCCTCTATTTCTTTGCTGCATTATCTATAAGCCTTACTCCTGTTTGCATATCCTCTCAACCTCATACAAGTATGTGCAACTAATGTGAGGTACACACAGCATGCATTTATACACAGATGTTTCAGCTGTGTTGATGGTAGTACCCATATGTTGCCCATTTCACAAGGGATGTATTGGCCCACTTTGCTTTACACAGTGGGAGTAATAGGGTTCAGTGGGGAGGCATAGCCTACTGTGATGATGCACCTTTTCAGGTGAAAATGCAAATAAACTATAGGTTAAACAATTCACTTTGTCTGATGGCAGAGAAATTAGAGGGAGAGAATGCACACTAATTGTAGTTAGATTGTGTGACAAAATACAAATAGAAATAAACGAGAAAGGCAAAAGGAAGGAGTAAGGACACTCAGGGAAGACTAAAGAAAACAAATTGCTTCTAAATTAAACATGGCAGTTTTGGAAAGCATTATGAAATTGTGCCCACTGATTTACTTGAAAATTAGAATTTAGCACAAGGGGCCATTTGAATATCTGAATACAGTGAGTAATATTCAAATTACTGATCCATATGTAGGCATCATAAATGTCAAAAATTAAGACAGTATATGCAGGAAGATCTTAACAGGGGTATTGTTAAGGCTGAGCTATGAACAGACAGATAACTACTGATATCCCATGACTTCCTTGAAGGCAGCTGAATATTAACAAGGGGAATCCTTACCAAGACTCAGCAGCGCCATAATTATGCAACACATTGCCCATTACTTAGTTATTCAGTGGTATCTCTAAGAAATTGGATTTCTGAATGCAGATGTAGCACATTAACTCTGAGATTTATTTGGTATGTGCTTCAAAAATAAGTGACCAGATTTATAATGTAGAGAGAAAATTATTTAAATTTTCTAAAGCGATGGCTAGTCACCACACCTGTGCATCATTCATGGCTGAACATTAGTTACAGATATTTACAAGGCAAAATATATCACCCTTACATCTGAAAGAAAGTTGCTGTTTTCTTTTTTATTTTTCTATAGAAGACTGTATACATTTCTGTGTTTTAGTTGGCTGTTAATAAGCAAATACAATAATTTTCAAAACTCCATCCATGTTTGGTGGAAGGCCGTGATAGGCAAGTACGAATATGCAAAAGAGTAAATTTACTTTGCTTTATTTTAGATTATGCTAATGATGCCATCTTGCATTAAGATGAATACATTATCATATTTCTAAACTGTCATTGGCAGTAAAGATACCAATAATGCAATGAAACAAGTTTGCTGCCTATTTTTGTGCTCCTGAAAGCTAACAAGAGTTTTTACATTTTTTAATGTAAAAAGATCAAAAGAATAATTGTTTTGCAACAGGTAAAAATTATATGAAATTCACATTTGTGCTAACAAAGTTTTATTTGAACACAGTCACACATATTCATTTAGGTCTGTCTGCTGCTGCTTTCCTACCACAATGATGAAGTTAATTAGTTGTGACAAAAACCCTATGTCTTCTCCAGAAAATGCTTATTGACCCCAATTATAAGGCAACTATACCAGTAGATTGCTCTTTTCATATCAGACTTACTGGCCCTCCAGCTGACTCTGTGACTCTGGTGACTCTGATGTGAGGATGAGATTGGAACAGCTAGGTGATTTGATTAGGAAAAGCCCCAGCCTTAAGAGGAAGAGGTTCACGGGACGAGCATTCACTGTCTTCTCTTCCTGCCTTTGTTTACATCAGAGCAGCCAGAAACCTCTGTGTTTCACTTTGAGTCCTTTTGGGCCTCTGTTGATTTTATTTTTTCTGTTGTTTACTTCATGAAAATTAAAAGGCAAAAGGTAAATGTATGTATTTTCTAGAAGAATATTTGTGTTTGTTTAAGGATAGGAAAATAAGAATGTGTCAACCCCTCTGATGAGCAGAGGTCATCCATCACACTCCTGTTGCAGCAAAAGTCCGTCAGTGCTGGGGTAAGGATGCAGGGCAAGACTGCATCATCTTCGGGGTGCCTTCAGTCTCTTACCCTTGACCTGTAGAAAAGTTGCTTTGAGGAAAGGGTGGAAGTTCATGGATGAAGGTTATATTTACTTGCCCCAGTTGCCCAATTAGTAGGACACAATTCTGAGATTAAGGAAAAATTATAAGAAATAGACAGACTTCCATTGTATGTCTAAGATCCCTCCAAAAAAAGAGTGATGGAGTAACTGATCACAAAAGTCATAAGAAAGGGAAATGTCAAAGGATCATAACATGCATACAGCAGCAACTTTAAGAGAGCTCAGAGAATGGGAGACACAATCTTTTGGATATGGGGTTAAGATTTATTTAAAACAGGTTTGTGGGATTTATTTTTTGTTGCTCTTCTTTTGGTTCAAGTGTTTCTAATTTTGAAACATGAGTTGTTTCCCAGTTCGTTATGCTGTTCATTCACCAAGATACAAAATGAAAGAGGGGGAAACAAGTGTGTTGCACGGCATGCATTCTTGAGTGGTGGTGTGCTCATAATAGGGCTTATTTGTAAGTATGTCTAGTGGCAATCATTGTGGTCTGATATGGATCCTTTTGTAATTTGTTCAATGACGAGTTCACGTAGATTATTTTCTGAAAATCTGAGGGTCTTATAAAGTGACAATGAGTATTGTATGGCCAATCAAGTGTTCACTAATGATTCAGTTCCTTGAATTCTTTTGTTGCTATTGAACAAAATACTCCACTTTTTTATATTCTACCCATTGGTCGGTTACAAATATTTAAAGATCTTGTCACAATTTATAGACTTTCTTTAAAGTTTCTTGATATGCAGTAGAAGATAAATGATTCAGCCCTCAACTATACAGCATTTTACTTGATTTTGTCGTATTGACAGCAAAGGGCTCACTCTGAAGCAAACATAAAATGAACACTGTCTTGTTAAATATATCTAACATTTAAAAGAAGAGCTCACAATGGATTATTTTTGAATGGGCTACATCTGCTGTTTACTAATAGTATTATTATACTTACCTTTCTTAATAGTTTGGTGAGGCATGAGGCATTACAGATTTTTAGCCAGTAGATCTAAAAATGGATACAAATTAAAAGGTGATTATTCAAAATCCCTAAGATAAAGTCTGTTAAATTAGTATGTACTTGTCTGTCATCTATTTTACAGCTAGTGTCTTCATTCCATGAAGGATAAGCTTATTCATAAACATAAATAAAAGAGAATTTCTCATATGAACATAAAGGAAATTACTAATATTTTAAGAATGGACACATTTATTAAAAACAAGTATAAATATATTCCTTTATTATACCTTTAACTTGATATTTAAGACATTTATATAACATGGATACAATGTTATCAATAATGATAATATAGTGAATTCTCAAGAACATACTGCCAAGCCACCCCCTCCTTTTGTAAAAAAACATTATCAAGCAATTGTCTTCTACCTGTATGTTCTTCCCATATCACTCTTTACCTCTACCACAGAGGATGATAAGATAATATTACCTGAAATCATGTATTTATTATACATGGGATTCTTGTAAGCTTATTATATGTGTGTGTGTGTGTGTGTGTGTGTGTGTGTGTGTGTGTTTATGTATATACCTAATAGTATATTATTTTATTTCTGATATCTATTAAAATATATCTTGCCATAGGTAGTCTTATAGCAATTGCTTTGCTCAGTCAATGCTAGTTTAAGATTTATGCACATTGTTTCAAGTAGTTGTAGCTTATCCATAGCTTTTCACTTCTGTAAAATAGCCTATTGTTTATTTATATCACTATTGCTTGTTCAGTATTTGTCAATGTTAATTTTGGTTGTTTCTAGACTTTTGCTTTCACAAAAATTGCTGCTGTGGACATTGGTTACTATATATTCTGGAACAAATGTGAAACAGTTTCTTTATGGCAAATAATTGATAAAAATGCATAATCTAAGAATATGTGAATACTAATTTAATAGTAACTATTTATACAGTCTCACCAAATTCTTTAACTCATACTTTCTATGCTATTTGATTATCAGTCTCCTTGATAGTTGAAAATCTAGGGTAAATAAAACGATATCCACTGCAGTTTAAATTTACAATCCCCTGATGAATAATTAATTATTTTGATATTATTTACATATATTTACTTTAAAAACATGTTTTTTCTTCCGCATATCACCTGCTCCTGTGATTTCCCCCCATTTTATACTGCATTGTGTTTTTGTAATCTTTTTCTATCTTTGTTTCTTAAAGCATATGTCCTTCCAGGATCTATTTATATTCCAGCAGGAGGGTTTCTCAGAGTATCATGCCAGATGCGGTAGCAATAGTTTTGAATGTGTATAAAGGACTACAAAAATATCATGTAAGTACAGAATGAGAAGAATATTTCTATTTAAACACACAAATGTTGCATATACTAAATGTCAAATCCCAAAGAAGAATAAAATAGATTAGGGCTGTTTGTGAGGTTGGGGGCTAGTTAGTTAGTTGGGATGCATATAAGCTAGTATTTACATTGAGAATTTATCATCGCAGGTAGCAGAAGACACCCATACCAGAAAATCAAGCTAAATCAGAAAATGCCAAGAGCTAAGACCAATTCTTAGATATCATAAGGGCTTCCAAAGAATTACCAAGTGGGAGGCCACAGAACAAATATAAAAGCAAAGATATAGACGTCATTGACAAGTACTGGTACAAGGACACACATCCAAATGTGAACCAGTCCAGAGTAAGTGGAAGGATACAGAGGAAAACTGCCTAGAAATTGATGCTTTCGTCTGAGGCTTACTCTTATGTTATTTCTAGAATAAGGCAATACATTTGATAGCTAAAGTTAAAGGGTCCAAGGAATGGTGGGCAGTGTATTATGGTCTCCATAAACTTTCATGTCTTATACACAGTCACATCTGTATCACAGAAACTTCTTAAAGAAAGACATACATGTGTCTAAGTAATATATTTTTAAAAAATGCTAGGGGAGGGATAGCATTATGAGAAATACTAAATATAGATGATGGGTTGATGGGTGCAGCAAACTACCACGGCACATGTATACCTATGTAACAAACCTACACATTCTACACCTGTATCCCAGAACTCAAATTACAAAAAAAGGAAAGAAAAAGAGATTTCTCGGTAACTTTAGATGGCCTTTAAAAATAAGGGTTCAGCACTTTTCTCTTTTGAGTCAAAGCTCTTTTCTAATTCTTTATTTGCCTTCACAGTAATGGAGATACTCATAAAGAATTTCAAGTAAATTTTATTAAAATATTTTTAGAAGAATAATTTGGTAACCTCTGTAGGAATAGTTATTTATTGGATTATTTTGTGGACGCATAATTTTAATTTTTTAACAACATTTTTCATGAAATGAAAAAAAATTGTTCGTATTAATTTTTATATTATTAGTTAAAGAAATTATAAAGTTATACTATACTATAGTTATATTACTATAAACCTATCATATATAACTCATATTACTGATGCAGTTCAGGAGGGTGATGTATTTGTGCTGAGATTAATATTCTAGTGAACAAGGCTCACTGAAATGGATGGACACCTCAATGTAGAATGGCAAAATAGTAATTAATATGGATTATATGACATAGTAATGAATCACAGGTTAGGAGATTTCTCTAAACAGTGAGTCTGCTTTTTACCAAATACATTATTCTCAAATCCAAGCCTACATGCTACAGAGAAAATATTTTATGATCCAACTATTATTTGAAGATTGATAATGCAATTCTGTTACCTAGATAAATGGAATAGTTACTAAATCAAATTGATATTAACTCCAGCAATCATGTCACTGACTCATTTCTATAGTCAAAATTATTCTCAATATACTGTTTGCATATCTTTAGTAGTACATTTTTTATTCCACCAGCAAACATAAAATTAGAAATGTTTTCTTATCTACCATATAAGGTAGCTTAATAGTATGTAAAATTGCATAATACCTAATTAGTGGTCAGTTTCGTGTCTTCATAAAAATGTTACAGACATAATATCAACTTTTGGTTAAGTAATTCACAACCGAGGATGTATATTGGATCCTTAATTTTCTGTATTTATTTTCTATATTTATTAAATAAAAACAAAAACAAAATTTACTACCGTTTCTTCTTAGCTGTGAAGTTTTTAAAAATAAAAATGAAACAAAGTTCTTGCTTGAAGTAGTCACTTCTTTTTCTAACTATCCATTGTCTATCTCCCCTTGAAAGTCCCTTAGTCATTATACAATGAATTTGTTTTTTAAATGAGGCTGCGGTTATATTTGAAGAAGGGCATCTTTCCACAAAAAGTGTATATACATAAGTGTTTCTCTCATTTTAAAGTGTCCATGTGCACTTCTGTAAAATTTTAAATCACCACCTGTACCCTACAAACTGTTTTTCATCTTTATTTCTCTATCCAGACACCCCCCTCCGCCCCCACCACACACACTCAGAATTGAACCCAGCCTCTTGTCTCTATGCACCCCTCACATTTTTTATTCAGTTCCCACCATTTTCCGGTACTAATAACTTTAAACAGTCTTTCTCTACTGTCTCACTAATAATGCCTTGTTTTCATACCTCATTCTTCCTTCTCCCTCTTTATCTTCAATGCATCCTGCACACTTTTTATGTATTGATCTTTCTAAAACAGATCTTTTTGAATCAAGCACACTAGATCGATTTTGTTATGACTCCCTGTAGCCTTAGAACAAACCCACTCTTTGGTGTGACATACAAGGGTGATGCCTACTCCTCAGCCTCTGTGCCACTCTGCTACGTGACACACACCGTCACCATGTTCTTCATGTTTGATTTTTCTCTCTGTTGCCACAAATGTCCATCCTATTCTTTACTAATGAGTTTCTAAATTAATCCTACTAGATATTCAGCTTTATGATCTTCTCTCTCAAAACTCCTTCTCTGGCCCTTGATTCATACTAGGTGCTACTTCTACTGTGGCATTAATCTCATTCTATGAGAAAAATCAGTGCTCCATCCTACTGCCCCACATTTTACTGGGCATCTTGAAAGCTAGTACTGGCCGGGCGCGGTGGCTCAAGCCTGTAATCCCAGCACTTTGGGAGGCTGAGGCAGGTGGATCACCAGGTCAAGAGATCAAGACCATCCTGGTCAACATGGTGAAACCCCGTCTCTACTATAAATACAAAAAAGTAGCTGGGCATAGTGGCGCGTGCCTGTAATCCCACCTATTCAGGAGGCTGAGGCAGGAGAATTGCCTGAACCCAGGAGGCGGAGGTTGCGGTGAGCCGAGATCGCGCCATTGCACTCCAGCCTGGGTAACAAGAGCGAAACTCCATCTCAAAAAAAAAAAAAAAAAAAAAAAAAAAAAAGAAAGAAAGAAAGCTAGTACTGTGTCTTCATCATCTACCCCCAATGACTAGTATAATTTTTATTTAATAAGCATTTGTTTAATAAATCGTAAAATGAATGAATTGTAATCACTTGTCAATAAATATACTGTGTGTCCAATCATCAGGCCCAAGATCCTCTGACAGACTTCCAAAGCCAGTATTCATCAAAGCATAAATAATTATTTTGTTATATTTAGATTCCAATTGTATATTAAGTACATGAAATAACATCACTTTAGAATAATTTATTTGAAACAGAAGTGCATATAGATACAGAGATTATGTTACTGTCTACAGTAATGAATTGTTTATGGACAGGGTTACTGAGAAATGCATCTTTAGGCAATTTCATTTTTGTACAAAGATTGTAGTGTACTTACACACACCTAGATGGTATAGCCTACTACACACTGAGGCTACATGGTACAGCCTATTGCTCCTGGACTACAAACTGTACAGATGTTACTGTACTAAGTATTGTAGGCAATCATAAGATAATGATATTTGTGTACCTAACCATAGGTTAACATAGAAAAGCTACAATAAAAATATGATATAAAAGATTTTAAAAATGTGATGCCTGTATAGGACAGTTACCACAAATATATCTTGCAGGATCCATAGTTGCTCTGGGTGGGCGAGTGAGTGAGTGAGAGG
The DNA here is from genome assembly GCF_048565385.1 of Saimiri boliviensis. Classification (NCBI taxonomy): domain Eukaryota; kingdom Metazoa; phylum Chordata; class Mammalia; order Primates; family Cebidae; genus Saimiri; species Saimiri boliviensis. Next base: position 74,590,998 of record NC_133452.1, read on the forward strand.
GGAATGGGAAGGCCTAGGTCATTACTGTACACTACTATAGACTTCATAAGCATTATACACTCAGGCTACAATAAGTATATTGAAAATGTTTGTTTCTTCCTTAGCTTTAACTTTTTTACTGTTTAAACTATTTTTTTAACTTTTTAATTCTTTTGTAGTAACACTTAGCTTAAAACACAAACATATGTATGAAATATATTTTTCTTTATATCATTCTATGTTTTTCTTTATATCATTCTATATTTTTTCTTTATGTAATTATATAAGCCTTTATTTTTCTTTATATCATTCCTTATGTACAAAAATATATTTTTCTTTATATCATTCTATAAGCCTTTATTTAATTTAAAGATGATTTATTTTTACTTTTAAAACTTTTTGTTAAAAACTAAGAAACACACACATTAGCCAAAGCCTACACAGGGTCAGGGTCACCAATATCACTGACCCCTACCTTCACATCTTGTCCCACTGGAGGTTTGCAGGGACAGTAACACGCATGGAACCGTCATCTTCTATGATAACATTCTCTTTTGGAATACCTCTTGAAGGACCTGTCTGAGGCTGCTTTAAGTTAACACTTCGTGTGTGTGTGTGTGCGTGTGTGTGTGTTTAATAAATAGAAGGAGTACACCATAAAGTAAAGATATAAAGTGTGGTATAATGATTTACATAAACCAGTAACATGGCTGTTTGTTATCATTAGCAAGTATTACGTAGTATGCGTAACTGTATGAACTGCACTTTCATATGACTAGCAGCACCGTTGCTTTTACACCTGCATCACCACAAACACATCAGTAACACATTGCGTTATTACACTATGATGGCTATGATGTCACCAGGCAGCAGGAAATTTTTCAGTTTAATTATAATCGTATGAGGCCACTGTTTCATATGTGATTCTTCATTGATTGAAAAGTAGTTACACAGCACAATACTTTATTCAGATATAGTTGCAGAGAGAGAGCTAGATTTAATTAATTATGTCAAATAAACTTTTGCATTAACATATTTGATTGTTATTTCAAAAATTTGGTAAAGTAGTTGGAAGTCTTATGTGAAATTTTCTTTGAATCATTTGAAAGCTTAATTTATTACTTTGGTTGTGAGATTTTTTTAAATTGTACTTTAGGTTCTGGGGTACATCTGTCCATCATGCAGGATTGTTGCATAGGTACATACATGGAAATGTTTGCTGTCTCCATCCCCCTTCACCTATATCTGGCATTTCTCCCCATGTTACCCCTCCCCAACTCCCATCCCCCACTGTCCCTCCCGAGCCCCCCATAACAGACCCCAGTGTGTGATGCTCCTCTCCCTGTGTCCCTGTTGTTTTCATTGTCCAGACATAAAAGATAGCATGAATCCCAAGTGCTACAGGAAATAAGGGTGAATAAATTACACAACAGAAACATAAACAAAAATGAGAGAACTTCTAAATTGTACTTGGGGTGCTAGGTAAATCACCCTTCAACATGAACTGTAACCTCAAGGTATTTTAAAAGGCGAGAGTTATACAATCTGAAGAGAAACCAGAGTATAACTCAAGGTATTTTAAATAGTCATAAAATGCATTATTTTTAGCTCTCTGCTCCCCTACCACTATATAAATATACATTAATTGTTTATATATATATATATATAATGTTTATATATATGAAAGCTATGTAAAAGCTTTAATATGAAGGCATAGTATAATATTAGTTTAATTTTTTTATTCAAACGAATTTAACTTTAGGCTACATTTGTGAAAATATGGGAAAACACGGTAAGTATTCTAGTTTATCATGTATTAGTTGTACTAACTTCTTTATGCTTTACCTTTTTCTTTTGTAAATAAATAGAATATAGAAGAATTTTGTAAAAATTAAATTAGAGAATCCCTGTGAAAAAGTAAACAGTGTCTAGCATGTAGTAGGCATTTAATATATATTAGCTATTTGTTTACTTATAAACACAAAGAAAACTTAAGTAATATTTGCACCTATTACTCAAATTTGTTTTTTTTTTAAAAAAGGGAAAAACAGACAATTTTTTTTTTTTTAGTTGACTGGTATTAGTTTGAGTATATACCGAAATAAATAGGTCTGCTTTTCCAACAGCTTGAGGAAATCTACCTTTATTTTATTTTTTGCCTCCTGGCACTCGTTTGACATCATGTAGCCCTAACCTGATATCGGGGATCATTAAGCTGCTTATAGGCAGCAGATTATTCAAAGTAAAATTTTCGTTTTAAGTCGTTTTGCTGTTCTTGTGTTTTGCAATCATATATTTACCAGAATATCTAACAGAGAAATGTAACTATATGAATACAAAAGACAACATAAATAATTTGCATTTTGTAGAAGAAAAGTATTTTTTCTTTTCAAATTTGTATCATTCTGTTCACAGACTATTTGTAACAATTTAGTTACAAATATATTTACACATCATAGGGTTATTTTTAACTATATATTTATATTGAAATTACAACAAATGAAAAAAGAATTACAACTAATAATATACATAACCAGTAACAGGTTTTTAATTATTATTAGTGAGCATTATGTGCTATTCACAATTGTATGTGCTGTAAAATCTTCATAAATTAAAGTTCCCCATAAATTAAAGTCAGTTCATGAAATCTTTACATTCAAATTTAGCTATTCCCAAGGAGAACTGCTGAAGTATTACTTAAAAAAATCTCTAGGTGTTTGAATTAAATAGCTTCATATTAATTTTTAAATACGATGATTGTATGCATTCCATTTCAAGTCTTGACAATTATTTCCCTGTTGATTCTAAATCAGGAAATAGATGACAGTAAGCTGAACTATTGTTATGCTTCCAGCTGCAGCTGCACAGTCTCGGAGATAGTGGTGAAAAATTAAAAACAACAGTGGAGAATGGTTTTTAAAAGGTATGAAAGTCATCTTAGATTTTTAAGAAATCTCACTCAAACCACTTGCACCTGGGTTATCAAGAGACATATTTTGTTTTAGATGACAATAATGTAGTTGGGAGATATCTTTATCATGGGTACATAGAACCATATTTTAGCTGTCTTTTTTTTTTTTTTTACTATTATTTCTGTCTTTTTCATCTTTGAAGAGAAAAAAACAATTATACCTTTGTTTTTGGTGCAAAATTTAACATTCACTTATATGTATCTGTGTATGTATTTTACAAAAACCATTTCTGTTAAAGATTCCATGCCTTGGCCAGGCGCGGTGGCTCACGCCTGTAATCTCAGCACTTTGGGAGGCCGAGGCAGGTGGATCACGAGGTCAAGAGATCGAGACCATCCTGGTCAACATGGTGAAACCCTGTCTCTACTAAAAATACAAAAAATTAGCTGGGCATGGTGGCACATGCCTGTAATCCCAGCTACTCAGGAGGCTGAGGCAGGAGAATTGCCTGAACCCAGGAGGCGGAGGTTGCGGTGAGCTGAGATCGCGCCATTGCACTCCAGCCTGGGTAACAAGAGCGAAACTCCGTCTAAACAAACAAACAAACAAACAAAAACAAAAAAAGAATCCATGCCTTAATGGATAGTAGGAAAAAAATCAAAATGCTTAGATGTGTTAGAATAAGGAAGAAAGAAAAAATTTACATGTACATTCTGTGTTATGACTCAGTCACCAAAATAACAGCATTTCATCAGAGTTTTACTAGGGATGAGGCATTTGTGAGGCACACTGTGGGATCTGCAGAAGTATAGAAATCATTCTACCTTCAGGGAGCTCTCAATATTTTCACAATACAGAGACAATAAAAAAAGAATAAAGATGATGCTGAAAGGAGAAGATAATATCCCGGTTTTCTAAATAATCCAGTCTAAACAATCCTGGTGAATCCCAATCTTTGTTCTTTAATCAAAAAGAAAAAAAAATCCAATATTTCCTTGCAAACAAATGTTACCAAGGGAAAGAAGTGACAATCGAATGTTCTAGGTTTGTCGATGAAACATAAAAGTACATTTAAGATTTAAGATATTTTAGGTATCTTAACGGTAGTAACAGTCTCATTACTATGTATCTCAGAAGTAAAAGATGACAAGTTAAGTAAAAGAAGGCCTCCCAGGTCATTGTGCAAGTAAATTAAAGGTAAGTAGAACATTTGTAATTAAAATTTTATAAAAGAGAATCATAAAGACGTGAAAAATCAGGCTTGGGTTAAATATTGAAAAAATTCCTTTTTTTTCATAAAATGGTTTTACTGGGAACACGGAGATTGAAGTTCTAATCTTAGCACAGTCACTAATTTCTCATCTAAGATCTTATTTTCTTATGCATATAATGAGGGAATTCATGTAAAGTTCTTTCTGTCTGTAATATTCTGTGATTCTCTTTTCAGCCTGGTCTGTAAAAATAGCCCATTCTTTGATATGTTCTAGACAAGGTGACTTCATTTATTTGACCCTAGATATTAATGTAGTCAATAGGTTTTCTGTAGTGGGCAGAAATATTTTATTTTGTGAATCTCAGAAAACTTAGTAGTAGATGGGGTATTTTGTATAGAAGACATCACATATAAAACATTTTCTCCCATGTGTTTCTGGTAGTAATTCTCCCTAACCACCCTTCATACAAACTTCTTGCTTATATCTCTCTTGGTTAATCCCTAATTAATTGAGCCTAAGGCTTCTGCTAAGTGAAACAGGAACTTGATTTTCACTGCCTCAATAAAGTGACTAGAAATCTTTACCCTAGATGAAACATTCTTCTCATATATATATATATATATATATATATATATATATATATATATATTTTTTTTTTTTTTTTCTTTTCAGTTTAGGGGTACATGTGCAGGTTTGTTACATAGGCAAACATGTGTCATGGGGGTTTGATGAAATACACATTATTGCATCCACCAGGTATTAAGCTTGGTACCCAATACTTATTTTTTTCTGATCTTTTCCCTCCTCCCACCCTCAATCTTCCAAAAGGCTTCAGTATATGTCATTTCCCTCTTTGTGTCCAGATGGTCTCATCATTTAGCTCCCACTTTTAAGTGAGAACATGCAGTATTGGGTTTTCAGTTTCTGCATAGTGTTCTAAGGATCGATCCATGTTCAGCTCCATCCATGTCCCTCCAAAGAACATAATCTTGTTCTTTTGTAGGGCTGAATATTATTCCATAGTGTAAATGAACCACATTTTCTTTAACCAATCTATCATAGATGGACATTTAGATTGATTCCATGTCTTTGCTATTGTGAACAGCATTGCAATGAACATATGCATGCATATCTATTTGATAGTACAATTTATATTCCAGTGAGTATATATCCAGTAATTGATTGTTTTAGCTATCTTAAGTTTAAAAGGGACCTCCACTTATATTTTAACATAACCTGTAAATGACAATGCTGGTATGATTTTTGTAGAAGGGTTTTCACAATAATTACTCCCTGTGTACCAGAATCTAGAATAAACTTGATGGGATGGTCCAATTTATGTACATTATATTTATAACAAGATAAAATTTATAGCTTAAGATTTTAAGTCAAAACCAAATTATTCAAATTCAGGAATAAGAACAAAATATCTTTATTTAGCCAAACAAATCCTATTACTTGCCTCTTTCATAGCCTTACTGTTATTTGTAAAGTGTTTTTAATTATTGCTGAAAAAAATGTCCAACTTAAAAAAAAATAAGTTCACATAAGTGCATTTATCTCTCAGTTGCCTTTTCCTAATATGTTCTACTATGCTGGATTCCTGCTTTGCTTTTAGAAGATACACACAGGCACACATCAGATACATATGTTTTTGCTCACAAGAACCTAAAACTTTCACTGTAAGCTGAACACATTTTTTTTTTTAAATGACAAGTTCTCAACCACTGTTGGCATTCTGTACCCTCCACAATGGACTCAATGTCTGAAGCTTCTTTTCACATAAAGGTTTACGTAACAATTACATATAAAAACATATGATCTCATTATATATCAATACAATACTTCCAGTATAATAACTTTTGTATTCTATTAGCAAGCCCCATGCAGTTATATCATTTCATAGGCAATGTTATTTGTACCACATTAGTGTTTCACATTTTTTAAAAATTCACTTTATTTTAAAATTATGTGTGTGAATCATTTCTTGATTTAGTCCTTTTGTAATTTGGAATTAAGTGTTCTGTATAATTTTGTAGCATTTTCTTAAATCTCTAGTTTCGTGATATTTTATCCAAGAGAACGTAGTTTAGATGTTTAGAACTGAAATGTGTAATAATAATACATGGTGTTTATTTACCACATAAGGTATACCATTTTCTTTTCATTTTTTTACCAATTCAACACACATAGAAAGTGGAAAAAAAGAATGAGATTCAGATTTAGAAAATGTCAAAGCAAGAATTCAAACAGTTCTTTACATCTAGATCCAAAGGTCTTTTCCATTTGCTCACATTCTCTCGTTTTTAACTGCCTTCAATGTAAATATCTAGGTTTTTTTATGATCAAAAGTACTGTGTTTAAAGTGTCATAAATAATAATTTTTTGATATTCACTTTATTTTTCAAGTTTACACCATAGAGTTTACAAAAGACACTTTGGTGTCTTGAGAAGATTCTCTATAATGACTACCCAGATGCTCTCTGGGCCATAATGGGATGGATGACAAAAAGTCTGTTCATACCTAGGCCGAGTGAGTGACACAGAGAAGCCCTTGATTACCACCTTCTCTTTTCTGATTCTCATTTATTTCTTCTCCACTACAAGCCAAGACTTGAAGTTGGCCTTCCACAACAAGGAAGCTTTATACTTGATCCCAGAATTTCTATAACTCTATTCCTTGAATTCATTCCTAAGCATAATGGGAGCTTTGCAAAATAAAAATGCTACAGGTTGAATCACATATGGAAAAACAATGGACCAAATGAATATAAAGAAATTTGTTCAGTGCTTACAATATGCTAATGTTCTTTTAAGATTCTCCAAAAGGAGAAAATATTCAGTAAATTTTCTCAAGTTTATTTGCCTATGAGAGTTTGACATAGCTAAATACCTGATAATATTGTTGGCAGATCCAATTAAGAAACACAGCTTTAATGAGTTATTAGCAATTTATATTTTAGGGTTAAGGAAGAATAGTTCAGGAGGACTTGGTAAGAGTACATTTTACTTGATATCAGTGAGCTTCCAAATATACAATCATGCACCACTTAATGGCAACAACACATTCTGAGAAATGCTTTCTTAGCTAACTTTGTCATTGTGAGAACATAATAGAATGTACTTACGCAAGCCTAGATGTTATAGCCTGCTATACAGCTAGGCTATATAGCATAGCCTATTGCTCCTGGGCTATAACAGTACATCACGTAACTGTGCTGAAGTCTGTAGGCAATTGTAACATATCAAGGAACTCCTATGTACATAATCTATGTGTAAGGAGCATCTATGTATCTAAATATATCTAAGCACATAAAATGTTGAGTAAAAATACAGTAATATATCCTCTTAGGACCACTTTGGTATATACATTCTATAGTTGAACAACATATTATGGGGCATGTAACTGTAATTGCTACTTTTTGGTGAAATTCTACTTAGAGCCACTATCACAGGTGTAGCTGATGGGCATAGTAGAAGGAAAGAGAGATTTTCTGTTTTTGCATCGTGTGTGCTGAAAGTACAAGTGAAATTGTTCATTTTCACCAAAGGATTATAAGGATAGCTACATAAATACTTTTCCATACATTACTCTCGATGCAGGAGCAGAGGAATAGGCGTCTTTAGCACACCAGACAGCAATCACTTAATCAAGTAATAGAATAATCTTATCTAATGTTCTAGTAGGTTACTGAAACAAACCAAAAACAGATCCAGTTGAGCAATTTCTTATTGAACTAGTTTGTTTTTAACGTCAAAGTCACTTACAAAATCACTGCCTCTTAGGAAGTTAGGAATTTAAGAAGTTAGCAAGTAGCTTGAGATGGCACTTAATTATCCCAGTAGCACATTTGTACTTAGTTTCTGTGTCAGTAAAGAGTTATAATAATGCTGGAGTTTATTCCCATGTGTATATATTTGGCGTTCCCAATTAAATTATGATCTTAAGGTGATGCCTACTTACCTACTACTTTTGAATCTTTCCACTGCTACATTACATTTTACAAAGTAGGCATTCAACACATTTGATTGACTTGCCTCTCAGGCAAATAGCATAGCTCAGTCTCTCACAGTTGTATATAATAAACAGGGCCTTATTAAGTTGAAGTTCAGGTGTCTTCAAATAACTATTTTAGTACCTGGATTTATTTAAATGATAGTGTAAATGTGGAAGATTTCTTTTTTTCTTCAGGAGAATCACTTGTTGCCTTTTCTCAATGGCATTGCATTTTCTAAGAAAAGAAAAGAAAAAAAAGAAAAGAAAAGAAAAAAACTCCAGTATAAATATGTAGTAGTGGTGAAAGGTCCATTTGTACATAAAACCAGAGATTTTACCATAGACATAGTGAGCTGTTGATGACAGTCTTTAAATTTCCCATTTTTTGTTAAGAGTTTTATAATATTTTGATGTGAATTTTCTTTGAAACGTTGTAGATTGCAAAATTTTTTAGAAACAAGGAAAACCTAATAACTGCAAATGTCTCCGTGACCTAATCCTTCAAAGAGTCTGCATCACAGTAAGTCCACCAGCTGTATAGCTCAATTTTAGCCAGATGAGAAAAATTAATTTTGCCTTCTATGTAGCAAAAGGCAAACATTAATTTTATTTAATGAATATCTATGATACGAACTAAATGTTTGTGTCTCCCAAAATTCATGTTTGATATCCTAACTCTGGCATGTGATGGTATTAGAAAGTGAGGCTATATGGAGTTATTTAAGTATCACGAGGGCATGCGGTAAGATTAGTCTTTTTATTAATCGAACCTGCAGCGCTCACTCTATTCCCCTCCTCCTTTCTGCTCTCCTTGCTTGTCCCGTACCTTGAATTTAGAAAGTGAGGCCATCTGGAGGTATTTCAGTATCACGAGGGCACGTGATAGGATTCGTCCCCTTATAAACAGAACCTGCAGCGCTCACTCTTTTCCCCGCCTCCTTTCTGCCCTCCGTTTCTGTCCTGTACCTTGAATTTCCCACCTCCCGAAGTGTAAGCAAGAAATTCCTGTTGTTTATAAGCCATGCAGGGTATGGTACTTTGTTACGGCAGCCAAACTAACTAAGACAGTCTAAAACATGTTTCTGAGTGAAGTCTTAGAATTCTTAAGTCAAAGGCCTGGCAACGGCGTTTGTGGGTGAGTTGCGGACTATTTACCCTTCAGGTAGGTGACGCTTTTCCTTCTACTTCTCTATTAACACTACTAATGGACTTTGAAAAATTTGCATTTCTTCAACAGCATTATTCTGCCTCATTTTCTTAATACTATCCTGTGGGTTTTGTCAACCTCCGTTTTTATCTAATTCTTCAGTCTAAATTAAATTCAAGCAAGCGTACATCATTTTCTATGAATATTATAAAACCGACAAAGCAAACTCTTCCGTGAACATAGTAAATAACACTTCTGAAGGTAATATTTAGGTGCAGTTTTGAGCAAAGTCATCCTACTTTGTAATGAAACTAGATAATTAAAATAAATTGCTGAAGATAACATTAAGGACTTAGCTGCGGGAACACTCGGCAATGCAAGACAACTGAGCTAAGGCTTTTTTTCTCCTCATTAGTTTAGCTGAACTGCCTAGGTATTCTGTACTGAAATCTTTCCTCCTCTTTCTCATAAAGATGGCTTTTCTCGGACTAGTTGTTGCAGGTAAGGTTGCTTAGTAAGCAGGATCTTCCAGCATAGAAAACGGAAGACTAGAACAGGTATCATGACCTGTTTCTTCCCAGTATTCACCTCCCATCTGCCATTCAGCCATCTTAAAAATTCAGGCAAAAACTGGAAAGTGGGCTTCAAGGCTGCTATAACTTCTCTGTGCTACCAGTTTTCCTCTCAAGAAACCTACCTGTATCTGAAGTCCACTTGGTAGACAGACGGAAAGAGAGCTTGTTCCTAAACAAGGAGCTGTTTCCTTCAGGTGGTTTCCCTACAGCACAGACATGCTAAAATTGGTATGCCCTTTGTCTCAGATGGCTTAAGCCTGTGTAACTAAGGCAACTGACTGTGGGTAACCCCCCATCTAGGTACAGAGGAAGGAGAGCTAAGCAGAATCCTGGCATAATTAAGGCCTGAAGAATATCTCAATTTATAGTATTACTACTCATTTATTTCCTTATATATAATCCTCTCTGTATAATCATATTAGTTCATAGAATGAATGCCTAAAGCATATTTTACCAGTTATTTTCATATATATATATATATATATATATAAAACTTAGTTCATATTCAGAGGAATGCCTAAGAGTAGACACAGTACAGAGTATAAATTGAGGAATAAGCTGCCTATAGTCAGAGGAATGTCTGGAGCAGACACAGTGCAGAGCATGATTTAAGGGAAAAACAGTTATACCAGGACAAGAATTCATGGCCCAGGCGGCAGCATTCAGTGTGGTAAAAATACCTGCTGTATGATAGGCTTGGGGCAAGAGCCACTCCTCCTGATAAAGAAGTTGTAGGACCTTGCTCCAGTTTTTGTAGAAGGCTGCCCTCAGACTGGCAATCCCTCAAGCATCTGAGGGCTCAAAACCCCTCCTGATAATCGCACCTTGGTGACTGTGAACTTTATCAGCCTTTATTACTGTGCTCGCTCAAAAAGCATCTTCCTATAGAACTCATTTGGAAGCTGCCAGCAGGTGGCGGTAGACCCTGACAGCTCTGTCTCTGCTGTGGGATTTAGCATCCTCCTATAAATCTTTTTAGAAGTGGCATGCCCACAGATAGAGGTATTGCACACTGCACTCTCTTCACTGCGCACGGCCCACCTCCATGCCTCAGTGACCTAATGGGGGTGGATCCCTTGTTGTATTGCTCATGACCCTATCACTATCCTTAAAGAAGACTTCACTCACTACCCTGTCCCCTAACCTATACACAATAAATACTGATGCTTCTGGACATTCGGGGCCTTGCATGACTCCGCTTATAGGTGGCGTGGCTCCCCGAACCCAGCTATGTTTTCCTTATACTTCTGTGTCCTGTCTCTCTCTTTCTTGGATCCTGCGCCTCAGCACAGCCTAAGGGACACCCCACTACCCTGTGCGGCCCTTAGCCCGACAACTGACTCTAACCCAAAGTGTGAGAAACAGAAAAGAAGCTGGTTGTTCCCACTGTACCCCCCTTTTTAGACAGCTGGAAGGTATTTTCCTCCTCTTCTGCGAGGACATGACTTAATCAGGGGCACGTTTATATTCTAACCTGACTGCTGCTGCTGCTTCTCTATTCCTCGCTTGTAAACAAACATATGACTGTGGCCATATTGGCCTTTCTTTATCTTACATCAAAGAATGTGCTACAAATGAGCCATAAAAGTGAATGTAGTCCTTTACTACTTATTCTTCAGAGACACTGTGAGTTGGTTCTCCTTTTCTGCTTGAGAAAGACAGGCCAAGGTTCTAGAGAGGAGAACTATCTAAAACTACCTCATAAAGTCCAGAACTTGGGTAACTGGAAATACGGAATACAGGGTATTTGAGAATCAGTATAATTTTTTTTTTTTTTCTATACTACATTGTCTTTCATCTAATAAATTCCCTTTCAAGTTTTTTTTTTTTTTTTTTTTTTTTTTTTTTTTTTTTTTGTACCTACAGAGAGAGTTCATGGTGTAAGAAAAAAAAGCACAAGAATTCTGGTAGACATTAATGCTAAGTTTGAATTACCCATCAAGCTTAGCATTAAGCTGAAGAACTGGTTAGCTCTTTACAGAACTATAAGCTAGGATAGTTATAAAGATAACTGCAAGGCCAAAATTAGGAACCAGAAATTTTGGTTACTTCAAAACCTCTCTCTGAACCGTCTCAGGTCTTTTGTTCCTGAAGCCCACAGAGCCTTGCTTGTTCTGGGACTTCTTAGCTATCTATGGTTGTTCTGGCCAGGGTGAGGCAGTCACCTCTGAGAGTTCCTGATGGGAGAAGGGTACTGCTCTCCTTACTGTTATATTTCAAAACTTATCTCAGATCTTATTTCCTTTGTCTTTTAGAGCCCTCAATGAATAGAGGCCCTTAAAATTCCTTTTGATAGAATTCTTAGTGCATAATTTATATCATCTTCAGCTTTTTTTTTTCCCTCAACCTTCGGTCTGGGCATTTTTTTTTTAACCTATTATGAGGATGGGACTAAAACAAATGAATATTCTTCAGAACATTTTCTGTCCTATACCTCGGTTAATGTTCTTGAACTTTTCATTAAGATAATGTAGATTTTTATAAACTTCATATTTCTACCAAGATAATTACTTCTTCCTCAAAGCAAATGTCTCAGGGTAAGCAGGGAATGTGGGGAGATGGTACTAACTTAATCACATACTGTTTTATGCTACCACTGGTGTGCTGCTTAGGGCTACAGGTTGATTGTGTAGCGCAAGTGTAGATGTAGTTAAGTACGGTAGTTACAAGCAAAGGGAAGCCTCTCCAGGAAAGGCTTCAGTTTAATATTCAAGATTGATATAAGGATTGATGTATATAGCAGTCAGCCCAGTGCTTGGCAAACACAAAGGGGGCCAGGGAATAGCTACTGGCTCTTATTAAAAGTGACATGGAAATGTCAAATTTAAAAAATGGCTACTAAAGTGGTTTATACTTCAGTAAGAGTATATCTTGTCTACTACATTCATGCAATTAGCAAATACAGTATTCATGGCTCCACTCCTAACCTTTTTGTGTGTGCGTGAGATGGACTGATTTGACTAGATAGATACTAATAGTCTCATCCCAGACAATTCCCATGGAGAGATGTTTCTATACAAAGGATAGATTAGATTTCTATGCATAGGATTATTTTCCCCATTCATGGTGAAAAAATACTCGATTTTTGCGTATGGGAGGGAGAGTATATATAGATTTTTCCCATATTTCCGATATTCTCTGACTTCCCTCTATGCCCCCCACTGAATAAAATCCTATGCATTTTCTAGTCAAGGGTGGACTGAAAGGGAAATTTTACTAGACCCTTCAAATCGCAAGATTCTGGATTTTGGGGAGAGGGGAAGGAGTATGGAAGAGAGGATAGAGAGAATGAGCCATCTACCTAGTGTGTTCCACAGATGGATGATTGATGGCACTAGACGAATTAAGAATCGCATTTTGTAGACCTTATCTGGAACAGGTAGAGTGAAAGAGTCCAATCTTAACATAAAAAAAACCTCAGCTACTAGGTACTAAATCTAACTCAATCAGTAGCCCACTGGACTTTTAAGTGTGATGAAGGGCTGGCAGGGAATAGAATAGAATCTAAAATTGGCCCTTGTAAATTATGACAACTCACCTATGTAGCATTCAGTAATTTTCCAAGTACATCTTGTAGAAATACAAAGTATGTGGAGTAAGGAGCAAGAAAACTTTTGAAGAGTCATAAGTCATGTCATTCAATATGCAGAGCAATTCCCTAATCCACTCAGGTTCTCATTCATAGCTATGGAATCTTGTTTTACATATATTTCTAACAGCCTTTTCTGAGTTGTTAGTAGACTAAAGTAAGATTGTGTTTTTGAAAAACATAAAACTAAATTGAAGTAAATTGAAAGACAAATAGTTTCAATGAAAGAAGTAAAATATTAATATAACAGCCTACAGCTAAGCATCAAGGAAAAGTATAAAAAATATCCACAAAACCAAAACATCAGAACCACAAACCCAGCACAGTGTAGGGTCATTTATCATAATTGCTGTATTTGATCATAAGACAATATGAATTCTGACTAAATTATGACAGTGTAAATGTTGTTCAATATGTTCTCTATATACAAGAAACCATAGAATTTTTTTTAAAGAATGACAAGCAAGATTTTTAAGTGCCTTTTAACAGTTAGAAACTAACCATAAAAGAAATTTTTCAAGATGACACATTCACAAAAGGTTTAAATTTTGTTTCGGAGACAGCCACAGACTTGTGAAGTTCTGTGCCTAATTCTTAATGAATCCTCACAGATACACTGACCAGGGGAAGCTTAAAGGTGAATAGACAGGACAGTTGTCCTAGCAACTCTGTCCTCTGTCCTGCTCTAGAATTGTATAATGAAATAAATACATCTTTGAAAATTATACACATTATATTTTCATATACTACTTTTTAATATTTAATGGTGCAGGCTCATGTAATATGCTACTTCCTGCCATTAATTTTAAATAAAAATTTTAACTCCTTTTTAAATTTTTCCTTTTTCTCATTCATTGCAGAATATCCCAGTTTTACTAAGGCAAGATTATTCTCTCAAGAGCTATCATTCCACAGAAACCATAGCAGTTTAGTCAAGAAGAGACCAGAACCATTGGTACTACCTCCATTGAGTAAGGTAAGATTGTAACATAATGAAATGCTCAGCTGTATAATTTATTCAGTGAAAATAGTATCACGGTTATATTTATCCATTTCAACAACATTACAATGATCTCCCTCCAATGTTTAGATTACAAAATTCTTTCATTAAAATATGTTAGTAATACTTCTCATTCATGCTGCTTAAGTCATGGTAATAAATTGTATAAAGTTTTCAATGAAAATGAATATAAGAGGTTCTTCATGCTTGTAACTTTTTTTTACTTAAAGGCAGATGCTAAAGAAAATATTTCATAAATAACAAAATTGTTTATTTGTAAATGTTTGTAAATACATGCTTAACATGTGTGAAACTACAAAAATAGAACAAATTTTGCCTGTAGACATTTGACTGTTAAGATAGTGAGTAGAGTTTTCATTTCTTTTTTCCCCTTCATGCGATTTATTAAATTGCCTGAAAATACTACCTGACAAAAGTGCTCTGGCTAATACAGTAATTTAGAAGAGCATTGAAATGTGCCCTCAGCTAGAAAAGTCAAGGTTCTTGGTTCTCCTGTTACTCATGCAATGGGGAGTTTATAATGGAAATGACAACACACCATTAACTATAGCACTGCTTGTGGACATTGATATAAATATCATTACAGATTCAAGAATTAAGTAGGTTTGACAAATAAACTATTAGAGATGAAGATTAAATTGTGTTGGACAAAATAAGGTAGATTTTCTGGCTATATTCTCAATTTCATTTGTTTCCCAAAATGGCAACAATTCTTAGTTTGCAAAGTGCCTCATTAGTTTGTCCTGCAGCTAGGGAGTGCAGCAAAGAGGTGTGGAAGAAAACCTGAGGTTATGGTTGACAATGAGAGGATTGGATAGAGGGCTTTGAACTCTGTGTGTCTCAATTGTGACTCACAGCCTTTAAGTCATTTACAGAAGCTTAAATTTCAGAGCTATTAGGTACTGTACATATCCGCAATCTTGGGAAATATAAGATAATATTTTACCCTTTTGGACTTCGTGGCCTTATAGGATCCTTTTGCCAATCTCCTATGTTTTGAAATCTCTTATGATAGTTTTAAGAAACTCAAAGCTACAATCTAAAAACATATTTACCAGTAGTATCAACTTGAATTTTAAAAATATAGGTATGTGTTATGCTTTGATTATTTAGATCCCCAGAAACTACATATGTTGAAACCTAATTATCAGTGTGAATGGTATTAGAAGATGAGGCTTTTGGGATGTGATTAGGTCATGAAGTTGGAGCTCTCATCAGTGAGGTTAGTGCCCTAATAAAAAGGACTCCTTTCACTACGAGCAGACAGTGAGAAGGCTTCATAGATGAAAAAGTGTTCTAACCATACACTGAATTTATTGGATCCTTGATCTTGAACTTCACAACCTCTAGAACTGCAAGAAATAAATTTCTGTTGTTTGTAGCTACCAGTTTTACAGTACTTTGGTATAGCAGCCTGAACTATAACTTAGAAATCTAAGACAGTATGTAAGTGGGTGTATTGGCATGTGTGCATAAAGATGTGTATTTGTGAACATATGTGTTTGATTCCTCCAAGGAAATGTATTTATTCTCAGTTTCGATTAGCTTGTTGATTGATTTTGTTTTTATGGAGATCATGACCCATGTGGGCAATGACATTTTCATCTTACTTTGGGCAGGTAAAAATTAAAATCACACCTGTCCAGCTTGATTTTTAAATGCATTCACATCATTGGAGATTGGCTTCCAATTATATTCCTTCTTTGGTTTAATGTGCTAAATTTTTAACTATTTCAAAATTATGCTATAATACAGTTATTGGGGAACACATCTAATTACTCTAAATAAGAATTATGTTAATTTTTTTCCATCATCTATTTTGTTCAGGTGTTCAAAGTTTGTACATCCCATACGTGTGAAATAAAGTTTAAGATCAACATTTCCAATCATGTGTTTGAATCAGGAAAGATAAGTTACACAAGGGCCACTATAGTAAAATTAACTGCTTCTCTAGGTTGTCCCCTTCGGAGAGAAAATTGAAAATGACACTGAGAGCAATGGAAGGTTCTGGCAAAATTTTGTGTTGAGATATGAACTGATGGATGAAATCAAATATATGCATACAGAATTCTTAGTTTTATATCTTTTTAAAATTTTTTTTGTCAAAAGGAACTGAAATTTTTCAGGTCAATGACTCATCAAGAGCTTATAATAAAACCTGAGAAGATAGATACTATAAATTTTTTAAAAGTTGGTCTATCATAGTATGTGTTGGCAGGACTAATTAAACTCAGCTAATCAACACATCCAAACAAAGGTTGATGCAAGAATTGAGGTGCCCAATGTCAGGCTAGAATTGGTAGATTTTTTTTTTGTCTTTAAACACTAAAATATAATACAAATTGTGTTTGCTAATAATGCAAGACTGATGACATCTAATCTCCCTAAGCTTCATCTTCAGAGAACAATGCCCAGAAGTGAGGGACTGAGCAGCGTAGCAATAGCTTGAGAACTTTCCCCACTAGTTGGAGGAACTAGGATTTTCATGTGAATACATTTGGGAATAGCATGGAGTTCGATTTTATGTGAGGATGAAAGTTTTGAATAAATGCCTTTCCTTATGCAATAAAAGTACATATTTTGGCTGAAATTAATTTCATTGTCAAAAACTAATTGATATGTCAAGTTAATGGAAAAGATACATAAGACCCATAATAAAAAGTTGACATTTTTTATTAAGTAAAAATTGTATATTCTTATGGACCAGGCATGTTCTAAGTGATTTGCCAGTTATTTTTAAGACATTTAATCCTTGGAATCATATGCAGTTGACATTATTAAAACCCTAATTTTACAGATAATGTGTGTGAGGCCCAGGTCCCCAGTAGTGGGCTGCAAGCCTGGAATCAAAACAGGCAACTTAAATCTGTATATATATTAGGTCATCTCTAGGACTTGTGGGAAAAATGCACATGACAATAAATACAGGTGATGGCATCTAGATTCTTTGGAATGCTCAGGAGTTGGGTTAGGCATTTTGCAGAGCAGTAGTGGGCCAGATGTAGGAGAATTTGAAATACTTGTAATTTTCCTTTAACTTCAGTGTCTCATGCATTTATTGATATAAGGAATTATATCTAATGTATGTTCTCAAAGCAAATTCCATATATAGGAATGCATGTCAATCATAAAAAATTAATAGCTTTCATTTCTTCCACACGTATGCTCATTGTGGCACTGTTTACATTAGCAAAGACTTGGAACCAACTCAAATACCCATCAAAGATAGACCAGATAAAGAAAATGTGACACATATACGCTGTGGAATACTATGCAGCCATAAAAAGGGATGAGTTCATGTCCTTTGCAGAGACATGGATGAATCCGGAACCATCATTCTCAGCAAGCTGACGCAAGAACAGAAAAACCAAATGCCGCATGTTCTCACTCGTAAGTGGGTGTTGAACAATAAGAACACATGGACACAGGGAGGGGAACATCACACACGGGTCTGTTGGGGAGTCTGGGGCAGGGGGCTAGGGGAGGGATAGCAGGGGATGGGGAGATGGGGAAGGAATGACGTTAGGAGAAATACCTAATATAGGTGATGGGGGAGTGGTGGCAGCAAACCACCATGCATGTGTATGCCTATGTAACAATCCTGCAAGACCTGCACATGTACCCCAGAACTTAAAAAAACTAATAGCCTTCATCTTAAAGATAAAGGCAATACAACTGTCTTTAAAATTCCATGAAGTCTGGCAGCAATATCTACTTTTTATTATATTATTTTACTGATTTATAAACCCTGTTTTGCATTTCTCTTCTATTTAGGGACACAAGTTTGAAAATGTACATAGAGATAAATGGTTAGGACAATTACGTGTATGTGTTTGAGGGGGTCTTTTTCTCTCCTTGCTATATTATACTTTTATATTTTGAAACTCTTTTATAATGTCATAAAATATTTAATTTCTAGTTTTAGAGTACCTTGAATTTGGGTTCTGATAGTAATCTATTTAGACATCTTGAGGAAAATTTAGTCAGCAAAAACCACCTTTTATTTTTTGACAGAGTTTTGTTCTGTCACTGAGGCTGGAATGCAGTGGTCCAATCCCAGGTCACTGCAACCTCCACCTCCTGGGTTCAAGTGGTTCTCCTGCCTCAGCTGCCTGAGTAGCTAGTACTACAGGTGCCTGGCTAAATTTTTGTATTTTCAGTAGAGACAGTGTTTCACCATGTTGGTCAGGCTGTTCTCAAACTCTTGACCGCAGGTGATCCATCTGCCCCAGCCTCCTAAAGTGCTGGGACTACAGGTGTGAGCCACTGTGCCAAGTCAAAACCACCTTATAAATAAAATTCTTAGAATTAAAATTATGAACAAAGGAGTTCAAGTCCATATTTTACTGGAAGGAGGTAGACATAGGCTAGTGAAGTTAAAGAGGTCTTGAAACTGGAAAACCAGACAAAATAGCAGAGACGAAAAGAGGATTAAAAATATTAGAACACGAGTAGAGATTAGCTGACTCAAGCAGTGGCTAAAATTGAGTCAGCTATACAACTACGAATTTAGAGTTCCCCTTTAATTTAGAAATTATTGATGGAGAATTGCAGAGGACTGAAAGTAGGCCAGTTATGATACAACAAATGTTGCAAAGAGAGAGAAAAGTGTATGCCCTACTTCTCTCCAGGAAGAAACTGTATTTTCATTTAAAAAAGAGTAAATATTCTTTTAATTTTCAGAAGTAAGTTTGTCTTATCCAATAAACTGATGCAACAGGTCCTGGATGGTTGAGAAACCACTTCTCAAATATGATTCTGAGTATTCTCACCATATAGTAGATAAACACAGCAGTCAGGAAGGGTTCAGTGTGATGATAGCTGGGCATACATCTTAAGTCTACCAATTAGATATGTGGATATGAGCATATTACTTAATAACTCTTGTTACCCTTCCCTTTAAATTGAGAAAAAATAATAGCTACCAAATAAGTTTGTTACTGAGATTTAAGAGAATGTATATAAATTCCCTGGGACAATGCTCTTGTATAGGAGGCATTAAAAATGGATCTCTATATAGTAGACATTTACAAAAATAATAAAACAAAATTTAAAACATAGGATATTGTAGGAGTACATATTAGGTGTGTGTTACAGTAACAAATTACCTTCAAATGTTTCTCCCCAAATTCCTACGACCATACAACATGTGTTTAAAAATACCATTTCTTTTGTAGGGCAAACACTTGAAACCATATGTAGTGGAATTACCTCTGCAGAACTCAAGGGGAAAAATGTTGGAAAGGACAATATTTTTCTCTGTATGAGTCAGTGTTCTCCAGAGAGACAGTACCAAAAGAATATGTATCGATATAGATAGACATATAGAGATAAACACATGAGGGAATTGATTAGGGAAAATGGCATATGTGATTATGAAGGCTGAGAAGTCTATGGTAAGCCATCTGGAAGTTGAAGGCTCTGGGATGCAAATATTATAGCTCAGTTCAAATACAAAAGCCCCAGAACCAGGGGAACTGAGGATGTAATTTACAGTTTGAGGCTGCAGCCTGAGAACCTGGAGAGCTGCTCGTGTACTTGAGAGCCTGGAGTTCTGATGTACTCGCCCACATTGAGGATGGATCTACCAAACTCAGTTTATCAACTCACAGGCCAATCTTCTTTGGAAACACTCTCATAGACATATGCAGAAATAATACTTTACCAGTTCTCTAGGGATTCCTTAATCCCATCAAGGAAACACCTAACATTAAGCATCACACTCAAGTTGAAGCACAGTCAAGTTTTTTTTATTATTATTATTATTTAAGTAACCAGTAAGGAGTCAGCTAATTTGGGGATTAAGTCGTTTTGGTTCAAAAAGGAAAACATTGGTTTTAGCAGAGGAGAAGCAAAATGCATTATTTGATTTAAAACAACTTTGTATTATTTACAAAATTCCAGACCTGTTAGAAATAAGCCTTAAGAGATCAACTGTCCTGGTAGTATTCATAAGTTTGTTTGAAAATCAAATCATTACATTAATATAAATTTATCACAAATGAAAATTAGTTAATGGTTATGATTTTTTCTAATGTATTAAATAGTATTAATATGAAAACTATAGAAATTATAGAAAATGAGTATAACTTGGAATAATATTGTATCTTTAAAGGTTTAAAATTAAAACCCTTTGAATAATATTTTGTTAACTCATGGAATAATAAATACCAATAATTAAAATATTTAAGTAAAATAAGTTGATTTACTGGCTTAAAAGCTGCAGGAAAATCTTGTGGCTTAATTTCTGTGTCAATAGAATATCTACTGAACTTTTATCAGAGGAAAAATATCATGCTGTACTAGTTCATTCTCACACTGCTGATAAATATATCTGAGACTGGGTAATTTAAAAAGGAGAGTTTCAATTGACTCACAGTTTAGCACAGCTTGGGGAGGCCTCAGGAAACTTACAATCATGGCATAAGGGGAAGCAAATACATCCTTTTTCACATGATGGCAGGAAGGAGAATAATGAGGAAAAGCAGAAAATGCCTCTTATAAAACCATCAGATCCTGTGAGAACTCATTCTTTATCATGAAAACAGCATAAAGGTAACTGCCCCCAAGATTCAATTACCTCCCTTTGGATCCCTTCCAAGACAAGTGAGGATTATGGAAACTACAATAAAGTCAAAACCCTTTGAATAAGTTTTTCCTAGCTCATGCAATAAATGCCAATATTTGAAGTAATACTTAATTAAGTTGACTTACTGCTTAAAAAGTTGCATGAAAATCTTGTGACTTAATTTCTGAGTCAGTAGAAAACGTATTCCCATTGAAGAACTTTTATCTGGATAAAAACAAAATATAATGCATAAAGCAGCAACCTGTATTTTCTTTCAGTTTTATTTTTTATAATTCTTTTAATTAGTAAGGTTCAGCAGTTTTGACTCCAAATATTGACGTGTGGGTAAATTTATAATGCAATAACTATGGAGTTTTCCCATGGGAATTCTTTAGAAACAATACAATATTATGTGAGAAAATTTGGGCGTGTTCACTTTGGAAAGGGGGCAACTTAGTTCAGATTTAAGGAAAGTTAATGATTATTTTTTAAAAGTCGCCCTCTTCTGGAGGTGATAAAGGAGATGTCTATTCTACACAGTGTCGGGAACTCCTGGATTGACTTTAAAACTCTCCAGTACCTCTGATCAGCTTCATCCCTCTGGAATCTCCTGATCATACTAATCATTGATGGAAAGTAAATAAAGTTTTGTATACTTTGTCTGAGACGAAAGTCCATTCTTAGGTACCATCTTTGTCTAGGCTAAGATTTCATGGAGTAGATATTGAGTAACCAAATTTATTTTTGTTTTTAAACAAGTTTATACTGCTTAAATTAGTAAGCAAGCCCTCTAGTCTTCAACACAATTAGAAACACTATGAGGGAAAGTATGGAAGTTGTCTCAGTTTGGCTGTTATTGTTTGCACCGGATATGCCAGGGATTCTCACATATATAATCTCATTGCAGTGTTTGACAGCAGCCCAGTGAAGTATGCATTCATTATATAGCAAACAAATGTCTACATATCACGAACTATAAGGTCTGGAAACAAGACATTAAATTTTTTTTTCCAGAGTTTACAGAGTATTGGAAATTTCAAAGGTATGTACAATACAGAGTAGTAAGATACATAGCAATTATTTAATAGAAATAAATGTACATTACTGTTGGAACATAAAGGAAAGGGGCAATAAAACCTGGTTTTATGGTTTAGGGCAGACTCCCGAGATGAGGCTGAACCATTATAGTTGAGTTAAAGCTTACCAGGGCAAATGAAGAAGCTTCTAAGCTAAGAAAAAACAGGGCAAATATCAGGAATGTGCTGAACACAAGGATATGGGAGAAGTTTTGTCTGACAGTATTGTAGAGATGAGAGTGAAGAACTGAACTGGTCAGGAAGCTTCTTATAATCCAGACTTATGATCTTGAACTTCATCTCATTTTTATCTATGAGGAAGTAGATACTGAGATATTGGTGAACTAACTTACAACATTTTCACAATTAGTAATAGCAGATCGGATTTCTGACTCAGTATCTTGGAGCGTACTAAAATGTGAACAGGCATATGAAAGACTGAGTAAGTATATCAACAGCAATACTTGTCACAAGAATGGAATAAAACTGATGATCAGAGATAATAATTTACCAAACAGAAAAAGTACATGGGTTTGTATTGAAGGATAAACAAGAAGAGGATGTTCCAAAGAAGAACACGTACAGCAGAAACCTGAAATAAAAGTGTGAGGAACAGGAATTGGTTTAAGCAATTTGGATATTTTAAATTCCTCTGATTTATCTCTCTGGATTTACTTTAGGGGGTTAATTTTGCATTAATCTTATTTACTACATTAATATATTGGCCTTTGTCCCTGTTCATTGTGTTTTTCTATTTCTGGATTTGTTTCACTTTAGAAACTCTTTTTAAATTGTAGGACTCCTTCTTAGTTATCTTATTGGCTGCCCTTTTTACTTTTACCAAAAAAGAAAGTGTCATTTATAAGCCCAATGTACCTTTGAACCTCTTTGAAGCTATCAGCCAGTACTTTTAAAATGAGTTAATTTCTTTTTCACTTCACTCCTTCTTTTTCATGGTGATGACCTTTCAACCTCTTTGAAACTATCAGCCAGTACTTTTAAAATGAGTTATTTTCTTTTTCACTTCGCTCCTTCTTTATCATGGTGATGTTTTTCTTCACCTCTCTTCAGGTCTGTGGTTAGTCTCCTCCCAGACATTATGCGTGGATGTTTATCATAATTAGTCTAGAAAGCTGGGCTTCCTGTGCTAATGTAAAATATAGGTGTTTTATTGTATTTCTGTTATTTAGTATGTTTGATTACAGGCCCTTAGAATAAAGGGAGAATTTTTAACTGGCTGACTTTACTTTGAGGTTCACAAATTGTGAACAACCAGAAAACATGGGTTCTTCAAAAGCCCAAACCTTGCTTTTATTGTTCTTTCTAGGAATCAGGCATGTAAGTGTAGTTCTCTTCTGGATATCCTTTTTCTCTTAAAGGTCCTCCTTTCAAAATATTCTGAGTTTCCCCTCAGTCTCTGCCATGCTTCCCTCCTTTTGAGGTTAAAACCTGTACTGTCTTCTCAGGCAGAGCCATTACTGTCTTTAGAGGACAGGTTTTGAGGGATGCTCAATGGACAAACACTCCACTACCAGTGCCTCAGAAATAGTGGTGGAGTGTTGGGCCAACTAAGATATTTTTGTGATAGTTACCTAATTATTTACCCTGAACACTGGCCCAAAGCCCATTTGTAATTTATAGAATTTATTATCTTAAATTCACAGTTTTCTAGAACTCTGTGGGAAAGAACTCCTAGCTCTGTAGTAAGTTGCCATTTATATTACATACGTATATGTACACACATATGTATACACAAACACATAAAAATATGTATATATAATATACATATATAATTAAGATATATTAATATGTACATGTATTTATATTATATAAATGCTATATATACTTTTATATATCATATAAAATACTTTATTTTCATTTATACATATATATCATTTTTTCTTTCCTGATTTAGAAAGATGTAGACTAACATGGATGCTGATGAAGCTGTTTATTCAAAAAAAAAAATGCAATTTGATTCACAAATCCTGTTAAAATGCAGGAATCTTAGAATGCTGCTATGATGAGAGATGAGTACAGATTCCAGACAGTGATGAAGTCAGGCTCACAAGGTGAATGTCAGTGTTAGTCTATTCAGGCTGCTATAACAAAACATCTTAAATTGGATGTCTTGTAGACAGATAGGTATTTATCCTAGTTCTGAAGGCTGGAAAATCCTAGATCAAGGTACTGGCAGATTCAGTGTCTGGTGAGGGCTCATTTTCTGGTTCACTAATAGTGCCTTCTGGTTGTGTATTCCTATGGTGGGAGAATGCAACTCTCTGGGACCGATTTTATAAGGGCACTATTCCCACCCAGGAAAGCTCCTCACTTATGACTTAATTATTTCCCAAAGACTCTTCCAGTTCTCTCACATGGATGATTAGATTTCAATTCATGAATTTTGAGTGAACATAGTCATTCAGACCATAGCAGTCAGTTCACTTAAGAAGTAAGAGTGCTGTTCTCCATGGTCTGATAGCAGAAGAGACGGAAAGGGGAAAATGTACCAAGGGAATAACTTAAGGAAAAATAAAACAAACCGCCAATAACCTGAGGGATAACATTTCATACATAAAATATTAACATAGCACTTTGAACAAGTGGATAATAAGAGCACAAAAATGCTCTTAAATACAAGATGACTGCTACATTTAAAAGTTTAAAGATAAACTTAACGAGTTCTAAAAGTAGAACAAAATGAATATGGACAGAATGATTAATATAGTATCAAGTCGGGAAGTTCAGTGTTCTATTAGGAGCTCAAAAAAAGCTGAGGAGAGAAAACTAGAAATTAATACAAGAAAAACTCATAGAAATAAAAGGCATAGGTCCTAATTGAATAGCATAGTTAGTAAAAGAGATTCCCTATCAGGCAGATTCTTATGCAATTTTTAACACCAGGGATAAAATGAAGACACTAAAAGTTTCCAGTAAAAAAGTATATAAAGGATTGACAATCAGAATGACATTGGATTGGACTTCTTAATAGCAACCCAGGGGACTAAAATAATGGAGCAAGGACTTCAATATTTTAAGGAAAAATAACTTTTCACCTAGAATTTTATGTAAGCCAACTAATCAATTAAGTTTAAAGGAATCATTAAGATACTTCACAAATAATAGAGACTTGTAAAAGTTTTCTATTATGGACCCTATTATGGGAGTTGTTGAAGCGCGCTAAGTGGCATGAGCATATGCTAAGAAAGAAGAGAGCCTCATAACCATCAAATAGTCGGTCTGATATAAAAATAGAAACATGACAGCTTAGTAGTATACTTAGGGAGTAAGCCAAATTGGAGCAAAAGGGCTTAGGATCCTGGGATTGAGATCTCTGGGGAACAAAGCAGGAAACTCAGTAGCATATCTTCTATAAGCACATTATTTTAAAAAAGTATTAAGGATGTAAGAATGTCAAAATATGTGATGAAAAATGAAGAGAAAACAATATTTGAAAAATGTGATCATGGTACATTAATTCATTCTGCAGTGAACTAATTAACTAAAAATAATGATAGAGACTATATTGAAAACTGAGAAGAGAAAATGTTATAAAGTGCACTGAAATTTCCTGTATCATAACAGAAAGCCATGTGAATGTTTTATAGGAATTAATTTTGCACTCATATATATACAGCAATTTTATATATATACACTCAATCTAACTATAGAACCTATACACAAGTACATGTGTTTCACCTTGATTTCAGGTGACACCCTGCCTTACCTTAGTTGTGTGACATTGTTGGCTAAATTTCTTTTATTCACTGTAAGATAAAAATACATATAGAATTGACTTCAGAGAGTTGAAATAAATTTAGCATAATGAATGTAACATTTGCATACTGCCTAAAATATGTATTGTCAATAAACGTTAGCTTTTAATTAGTTGCAGATGTATAAAGTTTTCCTTTATTCATGTATTATATCAATTAAAGTGCATTTCTTTCTGCCCTAAAGATATATTCAAACAATTCTGGTCTACTACTAGGTTCTTTTGTTTTTGCTGCCTAGTATATTATGCTTTTATTCTTGTTACTGTTATTCTGTCATTTCAACAGGACCTTGACAGTAGGAAAGTTGTATATGCTTAATCAGCCAACTGGAATCCAATGCCCTTTCTCTAAACAAGTGAATACACACACAGTTAATACTACAATTATAAAATCAATTAAAAATGTAATTTCTCAACAGTGAAATAGGCCTAATACCAGCTGTTACTGCATTTAACCTTCCGCTATATTTTAGAAATGTTTGAAGTACTTCAGCCTCTACAACCCTTCAAACTAGGTGTTTTATATTGATTTGCTCATAGGAAAGCTGAAGTGAAGTATAATTGAAATAATTTTCCAGGATTATACAACTTGTCACTATTTAAGCTCAGATTTGGAGATAGATATATCTAATTTTTAAATATATTGCTTTTGATGTTATACCATCTTGGGATTTAATAACATTTAAGCATGGAAAAATAAAGTCACAGGCCTTTTTTGAGTTAATAATTTTATTTTAGACTAAAGCAATCCTAAACATATAAAAATGTAATAAGTAGTAGAGAGAAAATAAGGCTTTTCACAATTACTCTATCAAGAGTAAATATACTATTATGACATACTATTTTCGAATGTACATAATAAGATTATATCTCAATTCAGTACTGAAAATATTCTGGTACTCAATAAAACTAAGTGATTCAAAATATTTGATTTGTTTTCAAAATTTTCTGCTTAGAAAAGGATAAAATAATAGAAGCTTTTTGAATAAATTTCTTTAAGCTTTGTTATTCTAAACAGGAAGAAAATATTATTGGTAGTGGAGAAAATATTAAAAAATGAGGGTCAGTAGCAATGTTGTGAAATGCATTTGCACATCACAAACCTTTCATGCAATAAGATGTTCTCATTTTTCTTTCTCAATTCATTAGTGCAATGCAGTGGAAACAAGATATCAGTACAAACAAAAATATTTTTGATAAAGTGATTCAGATTCTTAGATTATGTTGTGATCCAATTTTGTATAGATTGAAAATTTAGGTGAAACATTGCCAACAAAAGTTCGTGAAGATAAATTTGCTTTCCTGTTTTCATCAAATTATTTCCTAAAACAGTTTGAGAAACCTTTTAAATAAAAACAATGTAAGCTTTTATCTGCAAAACTTTCAACTCAAGCTACTGAAGTTATGACTTTATCATAAACAAACTATAGAAGAATGATTCAAGGAGTATATATTTAGTCAATGATAGAAATTGCCCTAAAAAGTAATAACAAGTTTCAGCTGCAAATATGAAAAAGTCCTAGTGGACATCATGAACAATCCTAATAAGCCAACTATATCCCAATACATTAGAACTCTCCAGCACACCACTCAAATTCTGAATTTTATTCTTTTCCTAATTAACTCCTGAAACCATACCCCTCTGGCAAGTCACATTTAAAATTTCATTGCCTTTTCTGTATACAGTCCAAAAAATGCTCCACCCGCCTTCAACCTTTATTGGTACTTATTTATTACTTGGGACATTTTCTATTTTCCCTCTTAGTTGTTTCTGTATAT
This sequence comes from Saimiri boliviensis, assembly GCF_048565385.1. Taxonomy (NCBI): domain Eukaryota; kingdom Metazoa; phylum Chordata; class Mammalia; order Primates; family Cebidae; genus Saimiri; species Saimiri boliviensis. Next base: position 74,618,630 of record NC_133452.1, read on the forward strand.
CTTATATCTACAGTTAGCATTCAAACTCCTGGAAAACAAGGTTGGCAGGCCCATCACTGTGATGTTTTCTACCGATTCCCCAAACCTCCAAAGAAACATATGCATTATTACCCAGAAAACTGAAAGTAATAACCACTTAATCATCTTTCCTCAAAGAAAATAATTTTGGGGGGAAAATTATGTTTAGCAACATCTATCACAAATGTGTTTAGGGACCAAACGTGAGAAGTGAGTTTTGGAGGGGTTCTTTTGATTTAAATTAAAAATTAGGTCAGGCACTGTGGTTCGTGTCTGTTAATCCCAGCACTTTGGGACGCTGAGGCAGGTTGACTGCTTGAGCCTGGGAGGTTGAGAGCTCAGTGAGCCATGATTGTGCCACTGTACCACACTCATGTGTGTGTGTGTGTGTGTGTGTGTGCTGTGAGTTCTGAAAAGTGAAAAAGTAGAGACACAACAATTGAGTATTTAAATGGAATTTATTTATATAGAGAGTGGAGAGTGCCAGAATTAGAATTTTTTGGACTTGACAGTAATGCCCCCTTTGTAAGACAGAACAGATGCCATGAGGAGAGGAATAAAGGAAGTGAACCTAGTGGAGCCCCACTAATATCTCTTCACTTAGAGGCGCGAGGACAGGAAGCACTGATTGGTCACAGCCATTCAAGAAGAACATAATCACTGGCAATTCTAGCAAGACAGCCAGATAAAAGTGGCTATACCCTTTAAAGTATCTAAATTGGCACTTGATCTTGGTTTGTAATTTTCAGAGACGACCAAAAAAGGCACAAAGGGAAGGCACTGCTAAAGCTGGTTTCTAAGGATAACTACCATGCCCCATAAAGAATAGAAGTAGTTACACACCAACGCAGAAGGTCAAGGCAAACATGGTAGAGGGAAAAGCTGGGAGAGAAGACCCCATTTTTGTCTGGATGAGATTGAGCTTTAGCCATTAAAGTTTTCTGCTCAAGCTGCTTGATATATGACCCTGATAAGTAAACCACAGAAAATCAAGTATTTTGCTTCTTTATTTGTCTGAGTCTGAAAGACATAAATAGAATTCATCTCACATATGAGTATCAGGAAATCACAGTGAAGAAAGTAACAAGAAGAAAACTCATGAGTATATAAAATTGCTGTATTTTAAAAGAAATCACCCTGAAGGTCAATTTTAAGCAATGTCATAAGAAACAATGTTTAGAAAATGTCTTATTCAAGTTCTCAAACACAATTCAGGGCAAGACTAATGACTTTCTGATGAGGAAATAGAAAAGACAGTATGACTACTTAAACAAAAGCCACAAAGGAGGTGAGACCATCAGATTATACTTTAAATAAAATGAAACTAATGAAATAAATAATAACTTTAAAGAAATTATCTCAGAAGTTAGAGGTGAAAAATGGAACACTGATTAAGATGAGCCAACCCAGAAGGAGGAAACAAATCTGACAGAGGTTATGTAATAGCAGATTAATGGTATTTAAGAAAATCTTCCTGTATTAAAGACTTGAATTTGCACATAGAAAGGGTTCACAGAGGAATATTAATTAAAAGATATCCAAACTTAGACATACCTTTGTGAAAGTGCAGCACTTCTAAAACCCTGAAATAAGAATTCCTATACATTTCTAGTTTAACAATTATTCATTTACAAAACGGAAAAATATCTGGCCAACTTTAAACTCCCTGGCAATGACCGTGCCAAAGACAATGAGGATTAGGAAACAATATTTCTTGATACAGCAAATGTGTTTTATTTTTGATATAGTTTGTATGACTCTCCAAATCTCATTGAAATGTAATCCCCAGTGTTGGAGGTGGGTCTCAGTGGGAGATGATTGGATAGGGGTGGGGGCGGGGTGGGGAGTGGCAGATCTCTCTCAGCTTGGTGCTGTCTTTGTGATAGTGAGTTCTTGTGACATCTGGTTGTTGAACAGTATGTGGCACCTCCTCTCTCTCTCTCTCTCTCTCTCTCTCTCTCTCTCTCTCTCTCTCTCTCTCGGTTTTGCCATGTGACATGCCTCTTCCTGCTTTGCCTTCTGCCAAGGGTAATTTCCTAGAAGCCAGGTGGATGACAGTGCCATGCTTGACCAGCCTGCAAAACTCTAAGCCAATTGAAACTCTTTTCTTCATAAATTATGTGGTCTCAGGTATTTCTTTATAGCAACAAAAGAATGGCTGAACACAATTTTCTTATATACAGAGGCAAAAAATTAATAAATGTAAAACATAGTTCTCACATAAGCAATGTCCAATAAAATACTACATTTGCATGTATTTCTTAGAAAACGTAAGTATTTAATAAGACTCTGCAGTGTAAACTTAGAAAGTAATTGAAACCTAAACTTGTAGAGAGGGACTGTAAAAGAAAGAGCAGTAGCCAATGTATCAAACAAAATAGAGGAAAATCTATGTAATCACTTTCATATTATAATAAATTTCATGCAGATATCCCAAATGTAGAGTGTTTTTGTGTAAATTTATAATACAATCAATGATAGTATCAAGCTATGATCTGTTTATATAAGCAAAAACTCAACAGAGGGAAAAAAGCACAAAAAAAGTATATGTAGCAAACAGAATATAAATAGGCCTAAAATTTAACACTTAAGACACAGCCTGTAAACTCAAATTCTTGAAATATGCTTTAGTTGTGAAAACTGCTCAAAATAAATTAAGTGAAAAAATCAACTTCTAAAATGGTACAAACCACAATAGCCAAATACATGTATACGCACAAATACACACAAGACAACCCAGAAATGTTAGCAGACATTCTTTTTGAGTGGTAGGATCACTAGTGTTTACTATTTTCTTTTTTATGCTTTTGCTTATTTCACAATTTTAAAAATACCTTTTTAAAATCAGAAATGTATTCTCAATGAAAAACTACTTTCAAAGAAATACACATAAAAATCAAACTAATACATATGATTTCATTTAATTATTTTTAGATCTTTTAATGTATAGAAATTAGTTCATTACTCTCAATCTAGGGGATGCAAGTGTTCTATAAATGGCTCTGTAAGCAGTTGTCTTAGCTGGGCCCAAGCAGTTGCTGGCCTGGTGGAGCCAGGAACTGGACACTGATGTGTCTTTGCACTACTGAATTTGCTAGTGGGCTTTGTGTGTATGTGTGTTTGCTTGCTTGCTTGCTTGCTTCAGCTAATGATCAGGAAATTCAGCATTATAGACAAGTTCAAACAGAGAATGGAAAACATTATGCTGGCTTCTCAGAGACAGAGGGGTGCACATAGGATCCTATGGTGTTTTGAGGCTTGTTAGAGTCAGTATAAATAGTGCTACCTGCAGAACTGAAGGAGAAAATACCATGGAATTGAAGAGAAGAAGGACTGCACCTTTGATAATTCTTCCAGTGCTCTTGGAGTAGCTTTGGCACCTGAAGGCTTTGGAATCAAAGGCAAAGGACCTCTCTGCTCAGTGCAGAAATGAGACAAAATTAGCCTACAGAGGAATAGTTCCAAAAAGGAGAACACCACGGATGGAGAAATTGTGCTAAACAGTTTCTTGTGCACAAATTCAAGTAGAAAAGAAATGGTTGGAAAAACTTTGTAATAACTAACCATTAGACCGGGTCATGAGACACTCTCTGAAATGCCAACAGTTCTCCGATACCTTTCCATACACTTAAATTAATTGCCCAGATCTAACAGTGACCCATACGTTTCTGCCTAATATGACATCTGCCTTCCTCACCAACCTCTTCTGTTACCTACTCAACTACACTTTTTCTAATACATTTTTGATGCATTGAAAGTTGTCTGCTCTTGCTGCACCCATGTCCTTCTTTGTTAATATCATTAATGGTCATTTTTCAGTTTCCATTTCACCTTACAGAGAAAGTTTTCCTACACAGACTCATAAAAGTATCCAATACCATCTTACTCTCCCCTCCTGAATCACTGTTTTTCAACTTACTGTACTTTTCAATTCACATTAATTTTTGATATCAGCAAATTTATCATTAATGTAATTGTGTACTTTCCAAAATCTAAATGTCCCAACATGATGAAGACAGTAACTTTATCTTCGTTTCTCCACATTCGACATAGGTTTTCTCTTTTTTTTTTTTTTTTTTTTTTTTTTTTTTTTTTGTCAGGGTCTCAATATGCTGTCCAGGCTGGGGTGCAGTGGCTTAACCTCGGCCCACCACTGCAATATCTGCCCCACAGGGTTTAAATGATTCTCCTGCTTCAGGTCCTGAGTGGCTGGGATTACAGGCATGTGCCACCATGCCTGGCTAATATTTGTATTTTTAGTAGTGACAAGGTTTCACCCTGTCGACCTGGCTGGTCTGAAACCCCTTACCTCAAGTGATCTGCCTAACCTCCCATAGTGCTGGGATTTCATGTGTGAGCCGTAGGTATTTATTTTTAAACCACTTTAAAAACTATGAAATATTAAAGTAATAACATGCAGATTGCAAAAAAAATAAAAAATAAAAATAAGTCAAACAATACTTTGAAAGCTTCAGACAAAAAGCTTCTATTTCTTGTTCTACCTTTCCCCATGCTCAGTTCTATTTCCCAAGACCAACTTTTAGCCCTCTCAAATTGCTGAGCACACAAATCCCCTGGGGATTTTGTTAAATTCACTTTTCACCCAATGGGTCTTTGCAGGGCCTGAGATTCTGTATTTTCAACAGATTTGCAGGTGATGCTGATATGGGTCTGTGGGCCACACTTTTTAGTTTTTAAATGGCAAATGAAAAATTGTACGTCTTTAAAACAAAATGTGAAATTTTGATATAAGCATACATTGTGGAATGATTATATCAAGTTAATATACCCATCACCTCACATACAATTTTGTGGTGACAGTATTGAAAATCTATTTTCAACAATTTTAATTATATATTAACTATAGTCACTCTGCTGTACAATAAGTTTCCAGAATTTACTACTGTTAAATTGGAACTTTGTACCCTTTGACTGACTTCACTCGGTTTCCCACCCCCTCCACACCTCTAGAATCTGGTAACTAACAACCTACTCTCTGCTTCTATAAATTCTATTCTTTTAGATGCCACATGTAAATGAGATCATACAGTATCTGTCTTTCTGTGCCTGTCTTATTTTACTTAGTACAATGCTCTTTAGGGTTCATCCATGTTATTTCCTTCTTCTTAAAGGTTGGGTATTATTCCATTATGTGTATATATACACATATACATATCACAGTTTTATTCATCTGTTGATGGACATAAGGTGATTCTATATATTGGCTCTTGTGAATAATACTGCAATGAACGTGAAAGTGCACATGTCTCTTTGACATACTGATTTGATTTTCTTTCCATATATACCCAGAAGTAAAATTGCTGGATCATATGGTATTTCTATTTTCAATTTTTTGAAAAAATGCCAGACTGGTTTTTTTTATAATGCATTTACTAATTTACATTCCCACCAAGGGTAGACAAGAATTCCTTTTTCTTCATATCTTTACCAACACTTTTGATCTTTTGACTTTTCGATAAAAGTAATTCTCACCAGTGTGAGGTGGCTTTTCATTGTGGTTTTCACTAGGATTTGATTTATGATGTTGACCACCTTTTCATATATATGTTACCCTTTTGTATGTCTTAAAACTTTTCTATTCAGGTTCTTTGTCCATTTTTTTTACTCTGGTTATCTGTTTTCTTAATATTGAGTTGTTTAAGCTCCTTATATATTTCGGATATTAATCCATTAACAGGTGTATAGTTTGCAAATATTTCCTCCCATTTTACAGGTTTTCTGTTTTTGCTTTTTGTTTTCTGTTGGTTGTTTCCCTTACTGTAAAAGTTTATTAGTTTAATACGATCCCGTTTATCTGTGTTTTGGTCTTGTTGCCTGTGATTTTTGGGTCATATAAAAAATAAAAATAAAAAATAAAATAAAAACAAAACTCTGCTAAGATCCAAGTCAAGAAGGGTTTTCTCTATTTTTTTTCCTTCCTAGTAGTTTTGTAGTTTTAGGCCTTACATCTAAGTTTTAAATCCATCTTGAGTGGATTGTTGATGTGGTGAGATAATAGTGACTTAGTCGTCTTTACTGCTGGGTAGCAGCATCTTAAATGGTACCAGGAAATACTAATTTTCAATAAAATACTGGGAAGAGGGAGAGGAGACAGAAGACAGAAGATGGGTGACGAAGAGGTAGGCAGGGATGAATAGAAAGGTGAAACGAAGTGTTTTTTGTGGAGAGATCAAAAGGGCCAAAGCCAGGAAAAGTGGGGATCACTGACATCACTGTCTGCTGATAAGACCCAGGTAAACATGTATTAGAGTTTCACCACTTAAAGGAGAATTAATAGTCATGTAAGGATTTATGTAAGTTACATAAGAATTAAATAGGTTTATTTAGAATTTATGACTAAAATATTCAGAAACAAGAACATGCTAATGTCCTTGCAAAATGAAACATGGAACTTTTTTTTTTTTCAGATTCAGAAATGACCTATCACCAGTAATAGAAAATTGTATACATTGGGGAAGTATTATGCCATGATTTATCAGAAATATTTTAAAATATTCCAAGTTAGCTCGGTGGCACTTTCATCACTGTATTATAAGGCATTTAAATTACTTGCTCAGAGCTATAAACAAAATAGGTCCCAGCCAGCTGTAGCCCTCAGGTCTTAGTTTGCTAGCATGGTACTTCCTGAAAAGGAAAGCTTTTGCATAGCACTTTAGGGTTTCTCTCAGTGACCCTCAAAGAACAATCATTACTGCTTCATTATTATATAGTAACTTACATAAAAAGTAAAATCTTTAGGTATAGTGATATATATGTGTATAATAATGTGTTAAATTGCTTATGGTTACTATGATTCAAACATCTTATATATCCTCTAGAATGTGTGATTCTTAGGAATACAATCTTTTCTTCTTTGAAAATATTAAATACTTGTTTAATAATCACTTTGGATTTGGCCAATTCATCAGCCAGTGTGATTTGTGCTTTATTATTGTAAAGTTCAATAAACAGATGCACAGGTCACATCTCTAATACATAGTTGTCACAGTTATGTTGCCTACCTCTAGCCAGAAACCTCAGCTACACAGTTACCCTAGGAAAGTCAACATGAGCATTCACATGTTATTTCATCTTGATTTATCTATGAGAGTGACTAGGTTGAAATGGCCTTGCATGAAGCATATTCATGGAGTCTCCTATTAAATTTAAGTGAAATGTTTTCTAAGAGATGCAATAGATTCCTAAGAAACTTGAGAAAATTCCCTAGGAAATGAAGGAGACAGGAACTATCTGAAGGCTATCGAAATAACAAAGGACCATATATCTACCCACAATCCAATGACTGCTTTGAAGGTGAGTGGTGATTGATTATCTAGACTCCTTACATTCTGTACCAAAAAAAAAAAAAAAAAGAAAAAGAGCAATTAAAATGGTCACCCAACATCAGATGAGCCTACCATGCTTAAAAAAAATGAAGCTGTGGAATACAAAGAAGTTTTGTGGAAGAAAGTATTTAGTTTAAGTAATTCTGGAAATCTTTAACTGGGGATATGCTGATTTCCAACCTTTGGGCACCTTTCCTTCTCATGAATAAACCCAGAGACAGTGTTAAAATAAGAAAATTTTACTCATCTTTTAATTTGATGATTGACTCATTTTGTACTTTTACCCTGCTGGCTATTTTAAAAATACATTTCAAAACTATTGTGAAGTTTCTTGCTTGGAAAGAATAGATGTATTGTAATTTATAAAAGGAAACTTTCTTCTTCCATGAACAATCACATCCCATTGTTCATAACATTTATAATCATGTGTGGTTATGTACAAAAATCTTGAAAAATATTGCTTTGCTTGTGTAATTTAAAGCTGCCAATTTTCCCAAGCTTATTAAAATCAAGGCTAAATCATTCCAGTGAGCAAGTCTTAAAGATTTAGTTGCATTGTCACAGGCCTAAGAATAAATTAAAATGTAAAACTTGAACTTGGGAGACATTTAAATGATCAAACTAAAGTGTTAATGCAGGATAAACCTAATCTTAGCAGTACAGGAATGAAGCTTTACCAGCAAGTCTCTTGCAGGAATCAATAAATGTTAGTGAACAATATTAAGTGATGTGCTTAACAGCCCGACTATTAATACACTTAACCTGGTTTGCTCAAAAGAGAAGGCTTGGGCACCTTGCATAGAAGCAGCCTGATTAAAATGTAAATTAAATGTCTCTTTCTAAGAGATTTATTTTTAACTCCATAATCCATTAGTATCAAATCTGATTTTTCCAAATTAGAACAAATCATTTCCTTTGAATATGGTATAATTTCAATACAAAAATATTAATAACATAAAATCTGGATAGACCATCCAGGCTTAAGAAATCTCCTGCTAATGACAATGTACAAGAGAACCCTTATTAATAATTAGTTATTTTCATACTTTTAACAGAAAGAAAGGTTTATAGTATGGAGAAAAAAACTAAAGCTAATTTTTCAGTGACTTTTAGTTTCATTCAAAAACAAAAAGATACACTGCTGAAGGCAGTCTAAATATATGGCATACTTAAAATGTTTCAAAGGAATCTAGCCATTTTTCATATTTATCTAGATTTTTAAAATTTTATTCTATATAGGTACCTAGACTTTTTATTGCAACTGATAGCACTTAAAATTCTGTATAATTTAATTTAAAACAAAATGTATATTGTTAATTTATTTTTCTCTTCCTTCATTATACTGTAATCTCCTGGAGGTCAGAATATCTATTTGTCTCACCCTATATTACAAAAAGTCAACCACAGACAGTAAGATTTTTTTTTTTCCCAAATAATTATACTTAGTTCGTCACCTCCCCTTTCCCCACTAATGTTGCTTTAGTTTTTGTTTACCTGGTTCTAATGATCTTTGCTCTCTCTATTCCGCTTAGTCTCTACTTTTGGCTACCTTGCTGCAGTGTATACTTGCTAATTGTACATGTGGCTGTTGGTTCTACTAACCATCCCAACTTCTTCTTTCCTCTCTGTGCCTCCATTTCATTACTCGTAAACTAAGCAATAATTGGACCAAAACCATAGGGTTGTTATGAAGATTAAATGAGTCACTGCGTGAAATACTAAGAATTGTATTTTGGATGTAATAAGGTCTATATACTTTACCCATAACCAATGTCATTGAGATTATTTCAGTAATGGGGTGAACACATAATATCAAATCATCTGTTATCCATCTAAAATTGAAATAAATGTAGGCAGGATGTTATTAAGTATATCAAATACATCAGGGAATCAATAACAGGATAAATTAAAGTATAATAAAAACATGAGATTTAATTGCACAATGAAACTGAGGAATGCGTTATCTTTTTTATTTGTATTGTAACCTTTTTTATTTGTATTTGTACACTTTCAATAATGTGGATGATATGTGAATGAATGTAAATAGGAGCTGGGCAAATTGACATACTTGACTGATTAGAAAGTGGAAGTTGAATAGAGGACTTATGTCAAGAAAATGGGTAAAAAGGCCAAATCTGGACAACTTCTCAGTTTTTTATTGGAAAGATGTGTCTAAGTTACACATTGCTGGTGGCAGGAGGATGTGGGTAGGGGTGTGAGCTCTTTTTGGTTACATCAGGCTCTGACTTCAACCTATGCTAACTGCTAACAGAATACTTAAGAAAAGAGATTACTGAGTGTAGTATGTTTCATCCTGTGGTGAGGGGTTTGAGTTGCTGTCTTTGAGGCCCCAGGCTGTGAGAGTCTACTGTAAAAGCAGTTAATCAGTAAACCAAAAATTCATAGTCCTGTCTCTCTCCAGGCTCTGTAGAGGCAACACTGAAAAGAATAGGAAGTTTTTCCACAGTTAGTAGTTAAAGCAGAGAATTAAACAAATTCAACCATTATATATTGAGCTTTCTATACTGGCTTTCCTTTCTTAGAAAACAATCTACAAAATGTATACTCTCAAGAGTTAATACAAATTTTATCGGCATTAAAAATATAAAAATTATATAGAATTAAAAAGTGGGCAGTCTAAAAGTCAAAGAAAAGTTAGAAAAATAGGATGAAAATTTTTTCTTTCACAATAGGGTAAAAACACAATTACTGGATTTTGATATCAAAAATAGGAAATATCTATTATAATTTTTATATTAACTAACGGAAGAGTTGACAATTAAAATGTATCTTAAAAAATTTAAAGAGAAAAAAGAAGGTTCATTTGAGTCACTACTTCATACAAGAGAGTCACCAGACTCTGTCAAAAATGATAAAAATTGTGCCAAATATGCACAATTACAGCGACAACTACCAGAAACATTAGAAAATAAAATTCAGTTGGATTCCTTCTTGGGAGAGAGGAAATGGAGAAGGAAAAATGTGTGCATTTGTGTGTGGCTGTGGATGAAAAAGAGAGGGAGAAGGGGCAGTTCTCGTTTCACTCAAGAGGAATGAACATTTCTGTTGGTAGGAATAAGTATTGTCTTGGTGTTTACTCAAGTAGAGTGAGCCAACTGTACAGCAGGGACTAGAACACAAATTACTTGACCACGTTCACATGATAAAACTCCAGGGGGAGAGGAAAAGAAATTAACAACAAAGATAGAGTATTAAGCATCCAAACTATTATTGTTCAGAGAATTTTGTTGCTACCCTGGCAAATCATACACAGATATGTGCATAACAAACATTGGTAACCAATAAACTGCATTAATATTATCAGTTGACTCATCAAGAAACCTCCCACACTCAATAAGTATGTTTACAACTAGCCCTATTTTTTCTATTCAGAAGAATAAACCATAAGGAATCAAATACTCAGGATGATCTTGAGGTAAAATTGCTAGTTAACGAGGTGTGGTGAATGGTTTCTTCAGCCTCAGTTATAAACTGCTTCAGACATGCTGGCTGTTTCAAATGAGCCACGCAATGGCAAAATGAAGATAAGAAAAGACCCTTTGAACAAGATTGGGGGACTCTGTTAATGTCCTAAATGTCATTATGCCAGGATTCTTGATGAGACCATTTCAACATTTCCTAATTCGACCACAATTTAACAGTTACAGCAGACCTAGTTTCCTTGAAATTTGTTGTGAGGTTAGTAAGGAATTAATTCTACCTGCACTAGACAATTAAAAAACTCATTTTGACTTAAAATAGCTTCAAACCCTATCATGTCTGACTAGCAACAATTTTGTCTGTCCAAGAAATCTTTATGAACCATTTTTCCCCCATTGGATTAAAATTAATGTCAAAGAACAAAATTAACTCTCTCAACATACCAAATATAATAACATAAATCAAAATGCCCTCAAAATACATGTTTTTAAATCATCAGTCTCTCTGGTGAATATCTGTTATTTTATGTAACACTCCTGAGTAAAGTGCAATAAGTGTAATTTTATTAATAATTGATTCCCATAGCATTCACACTAGAGAAGTTTTATCTTTCATACTGTATTAGAAAATGTCCCATATATTAATGTCTCAGTATCCTATATAAATATGTTGAAGCATCCTTTATGGTAACTCCTGAAATCTATGCAGTGACTCTTTAAATTCTCGTTTTGAAGATTTCAAAGATAAGAAATGTAACATAAAGTTTGCATATAAGAAGTTTTCATTTGTTGTAAATTCACCAATTGCAAACCATTTTATGAAGTCCTCTTAACATGTGTGCCTCAATCTACACAGTTATTCTACTTACTGCTTTTTAAAGGTAGATCATAGCCTCTGTGATGGTTCTATAGAAATCTATTACTGCTAAGTGCCTGTCAAACACTGTAATTAATGTCTCACAATTTGTGAGAATAATACTAAAAGTTATATCTTCAACTATAAATGAATAAAACTCATTAAGTTGAGCATTTAATAATCTATAATACATGTATTGTTATTAATCAATACTTATTGAAATATTTTTATAGTTTAAGAATTTTGTAGGTAGGAGTCTCATCAGCAACACTGACTGTGACGTGCACACACACAAGTAGAAAAATCAGTGTTCTATTTTATTCTCTTTTACCTTTTAAAACACTTTTACAAATAGTGAGGTAGGAGCAAAATGGTGGGTCATGATGGCCTATTTACAAGAGGAATATATTTTTCCTCATATTCATGGGACACCTGAAACTCTCCTACATAATTATCTTCCTAAATTTGATGGTTATCTGAAGCCTGAAAACAACACAAAGGGTTTGTTGAGATTTAGAATGTTTTACTAGATTATCATTATAAACTTCTGTCCACTGTAGATACCTAAATAATCCAGAACATGCTTGAGTTCTTTGTTGTAGTGTGTTATCTTAGTTGTAATGTGTCAGGGAAATACGTATCTTAGGAAAAGAGTTTGGACAGAAGTGCTTTTCTACATTATGAATCTTATCACCACAAGCATAAAACTTAAGTTTGTGTGAACCATAAAATTCATCTTTCCTAGAAGGCCATCCTCTCCAATCTCTTTATAATGCACTAATTTACTGCACAATATACTGGTGTGATGATTTCTCTAATTCACCTTAATATCTCTAATAATGGGAACTCATTATCAAATAAGGAAACCTCATCAATTTATAGACAGTTTATGTGTTCTTTGGCTAATTTGGAAAACTTCAGGGGTGTGTGTGTGTGTGTGTGTGTGTGTGTGTGTGTGTGTGTAAAATCTATTTCTTAAAATTCCTTAATATTTCATGCAATCCCTGTGATTTCCTTCATTCAGATTATTTAACCTGTTGCATTGAATGGTACAACAGAACACAGCAAATGTCTTGACAGGAAGCTCAGTGGCTTAGCTTTTAAGAATGGGATGTAAAAATCCCAGGTCATAACAATGCCTTTGAAAGTATGAATGGGAAGTGATACTTTTACTCCCTGGACACCACATCACTATTCCCTGTACTTAAAAAGGGAAGAGTCAGAAAAAGTAAAGAGAATTTTGATGCCGCTCTAAGTCCCTAAGAAGTGTAGGTACACTTGAGTCTAAGTTTTTGTTAAGATAAATGATTCTCCTTTTCTTATTTCCTCTCTTAGCAAAAGCTGAAATTTGCAAAACCTAAAGATCCCCCAAAGCTCACTTACCTAAGAAAGGGAGCAGCTTGGAGAAGTATAGAGAATGGATAAAGAGAGATAAAGAGAAAACGTCTGACTAGAAATACAGCAAGATTTATGGACAGGGATAAAGGCTTACTTGGGGTTTATTGCCATCAATTCAAAGAACAAGCAGTAAGTGAGACTGCATATTTTTCTCTAGCTCTTACATTCATCTGCCTTGGTACACTGCAGAACAGGATGATTTGAGTTTTTGATAGGTTAATACCATAGAGAGTAGAAAGAAATTAAAAGAATATGGAGAATATATAGATGTTATATGCATGATATTGATTATGATATTGAAGCAGGGTTATAAATTAAATGTATAACTTTTGACTCCTTCAAAAACTTAACTGCAAAGAGCCTACTGTTGACCAGAAGCTTTAGCAACAACATAAGCAGTGGATTGACACATATTGCATATGTTGTATGTATTAGGTTCTGTATTCTTATAACAAAAAAAAGTAAGCTAGAGTAAAGGAAATGTTATTTAAATAATCAGAAGGCTGAGTAAATACAGTTAGTATTCATTAAGTGGAAGTAAATCATGAAGCTTTTCTTCCTCAGTTTTTTCACTTGAGTTGTCTGAGAACAAAAGGAAGAGGAAGGGTTGGTCTTGTCTCAGGGGTGGCAGAAGTGGAAGAAAATCTGCATATAAGTAGACCTATGTAGGTCCAACCCATGCTGTTCAAGGATCAACTATCTGGATATGGGTCAATTATAAATATATAAAACTCCTAAGGATAAGCTATATATGTGTGTGTATAGGTGTGTGTATGTATATATAGTTTCTCCTTATATGAGTTTTAACATGAATATGCCAATAAACTGATTTTTAGATATCAGTGTAAAAATTCCTTATCATGAAGGCAAGAAAATTGTCAGTACATGCAACAAGAGTGCAAGACATACAAGAGGTGCTTACTATATATTTTTTTGCAAAACAAAAGGTGTTCTAAAAGACTAAGAAATGAGAAAGTCGTAAAAATACTTGTTCATTCATAGCTATTTTTTGTAAGTCATACATGAACATATTTGAAAGCTTTTAATTTCTTAAAGCTTCATAATCATTAATATGTTTCTGCAATATTGATTTATTAATGTACATTAAACACTGGTTTATAGAAAGACATTATAGAAAAAAGATCCCAAATCCACATAATGAGACATGTATCAATTTGTGGGTCTCAAGTTGAAATTGATACCCTTCAAATGCATAAGGAAAGAATAGCCTTAACAGTATGACTTTGTTTTTTATTGTTGAGTTACTCATCCAGTGCTATGTTTACCCATTTTCTTTTTCGTGGGATAGAAGTATGTTGCTTTAAAAGACTTTGGGAAACAATTGTGGCATATTGAAAATGTATTAGGTCTTTTCAGTAAGTGAAATTAAGTTAATGCTAAACTTGAGAGCAAAACAAAATGAAGTAGAAAACATGTAGGTTCTGGAATGTCTCTTGAACCTCAAGTTCATCACTTAAAATCTATGCGACCTTGGACCAAAAAAAAAAAAAAAATCTCTGGTTATCTTCTTAGTATTGGAAACAATATGTTAGCCTTGCATAATTGTTTGAAGGTGTAGAAATAGCACATGTAAATTATTCATGGATTTATGCATGATATGTATGTAAAAGCTGATAGGCAATGCTGTGTTGATGAAGACGAAATTAAAAATTCAGTGAAGTCTTACAAAATTCTGACAGGCACTTAGCATTGAGAAAAATAACTTGTAAGTGTTAAGATAAAATATAACCATGCAGTCATTACCTATGATTATAAATGAGGAAATGATACAAGGTAAATGAACGACTCTGAAACAAAAATGTAATGAAGTGACTGTTTAAATTCATAGCCATTTTTTAAAATTCAGTTGTTTTATTTCTTCATATTATGCTCATTATTTGACATTAGAAAAATATAAATTAAAATCAAAAGGGGATACTAGTATATACTCAGTGGAATAGCTAAAATTAAAAAGACTGATTATACCTAGTGTTGACAAGAATATATGTTCCAGTTATTCCACTCTTAGTTATTCAACCAAAAGAGAGTTAAGCATATGTTTATACAAAGAATTGTACATAAATGTTCATAGCAACTTTTATTTGTGGCCCAAACCTGTAAACAACCCAAATGACTATCAACACATGAACAGATGAACATTTTATTGTACATCTATACTATGTAATACTAGGTATCAATGAAAGGAAATGAACTATGGACATGTGACAACATAGATGAAATTCAAAATACTTATGATAAATGTAAAAGCCATATGAAGACTGTATTTTATAAAATCATATTTATATAAAATTTTAGAGAATGCAGACATTAGTCTAGAATAATGGAAAGCAGATTGGTGGTTACCTGAGGATGAAAGTGAGTAGAGGCTGGGGAGGAGGTCACAAATGGCTAAAAGGATACGTTTATGGTGGTGGGTAGAATCATAATCACATTTATAAAAACTATGCCATGGGCTAAAACCTTGTAAATTTTCACCCTTTAAATATTATTGAATGCTAATTGTATGTCATAAAGTTATTTTTAAAAGTAAAGAATAAATATAATTCCTAAAAATGTATTTTAAAATAACTCTGAAGAAGGGAAGGTCTAAACATCACTAATTAGGGAGAACCCAGATGAATTCATATTTACATACAAATATAAGTAATTGTAGTAAAAGTACATATTATACAGAAACAGCAAAAAGTAGTATAAAATAAAAAATATCATTTGATATTGTGAAGTCCAGAATTACCTGAGGTCTAAGAATGTTGCTAAGGTCAAGAAGAATATTTTTTCTGACCATATACAAAAACAAATGCTCATTTTCAAAGAACAAGGGAATAAGACATTGGACTATGTACACATATGGACATATTGTAGTAATCTAGATTTTGTGTAGACCATACATATATTTTCTATTAAAAATACACCTAAAATTATTTAATAAGTGTTCAGTGTTGTGCACTATTGTTGCACCATAATTTCATTTTTCATGTTTTTTGTTTGTTTATTTTGAGTAGAGACAGGGTCTCACCATGTTGGCCAGGCTTGTCTCAAACTCCTGACCTCAAATGATCTGCCTCTCCTGGACTCCTAAAGTGCTGGGATTACAGGCGTGAGCCACTGCCCCCAGCGCTTCCATGTTTTCTTTGCAAATATTAGGTCTCCTCCTTCAATTTAAAATATGCTTCTTGTACATAAATCTTACAGTATTTAGTGTGTACATATGCTCCCTTAGTAAATGCTATCATCATCTTTGAGCCAGTGCAGTAACCTAACTGTTCTGACTGTCCCGTTATCTCCACCCCTGTCCTAATACTGGCCGTCATGACTGACATTAGGCTGCAGCCAGACTGATCTTCTAAATAAATTCAATTATATCATTTATAGCTTAAAGTTCACAGTGCTCTCAGTGTTAACTAGAATAAAATAAAAACATCTTTTCAGAACTAGAATAACCTATATGATCTGATTTCAGCTTTCCGTAATCTTATTTATTTCCACGTTCCTCCTCTCCTGCTCCTTTTTTTCCTCGCCTTGAAGGAACACAGACTTTTCTTTTTGCTCTTCTTTCAATAACATCAAGAATGCCAGCTTATTTCAATCTCAAGACTTTGTACAGCTTTTCCTCGTGCTTACAAAGCTCTTCCTTCTGATTTTTTCATAGTTTGCTCTTTATCAACTATTATGTCTCAAGTCAAATATTCAACTTCCTCTCTCTCCATAGCCACTGTTGCAACTCTAGCATATCACTCATTTATATCTTTATCAAAGCTCTTATCAACAGGGACTTACTTACGTGTTTAGAACTTACCTCACACTCCCCCTCACTGTCGTTTAAGCTGCTAAGGTCAATGATTCTACCCGCCTTTTTGACTCCCATCCCTTAGAGAAGTGCTTCACAAACAGTTAAGTTCCTGTAGAATACTGGCTAGTTTTCTACCAAGTATCAACAATTATTTAATTATTTTCATTTAATGTTTATTTAATAGGTATCATAGTTAAATAGCAGTTCTTTATCAGTTGGTCTAGTCAAAATACAGAAACTTCATCAGATTATTGAACAGAGTTTTGATTTAAAGATTGTGAACTGGGTCTTAGAGAACTAGAAAAAAAAGGAGGCACTGAGATATCACAGAAGAAAGCAGCTGCCATCTAAGACTGGGGGGAAAAAAGACCAGGTTGGAATTATTAAAATTTACAAGCATTGGCCGGGCGCGGTGGCTCAAGCCTGTAATCCCAGCACTTTGGGAGGCCGAGGCAGGTGAATCACAAGGTCGAGAGATCGAGACCATCCTGGTCAACATGGTGAAACCCCGTCTCTACTAAAAATACAAAAAATTAGCTGGGCATGGTGGCGCGTGCCTGTAATCCCAGCTACTCAGGAGGCTGAGGCAGGAGAATTGCCTGAACCCAGGAGGCGGAGGTTGCGGTGAGCCGAGATCGCGCCATTGCACTCCAGCCTGGGTAACAGGAGCGAAACTCCGCCTCAAAAAAATAAATAAATAAAACAAAAACCACATGATTATCTCAATTGATGCAGAGAAGGCTTTTGACAAAATTCAACAACGCTTTATGCTAAAAACCCTCAATAAACTAGGTATTGACGGAACGTATCTCAAAACAATAAAAGCTATTTACGACAAACCAACAGCCAATATCATACTGAATGGGCAAAAACTGGAAGCATTCCCTTTGAAATCTGGCACTAGACAAGGATGCCCTCTCTCACCACTCCTATTCAATATAGTACTGGAAGTTCTAGCCAGAGCAATCAGGCAAGAAAAAGAAATAAAGGGTATCCAAATTGGAAAGGAGGAAATCAAATTGTCTCTATTTGCAGATGACATGATTGTATATCTGGAAGACCCCATCATCTCAGCCCAAAATCTCCTGAAACTGATAAACAACTTCAGCAAAGTCTCAGGATACAAAATCAACGTGCAAAAATCACAAGCATTCCTATACACCAGTAATAGACTTCAAGAGAGCCAAATCAAGAACGAACTGCCATTCACAATTGCTACAAAGAGAATAAAGTACCTAGGAATACAACTAACAAGGAACGTAAAGGACCTCTTCAAGGAGAACAACAAGCCATTGCTCAACGAAATAAGAGAGGATACAAACAGATGGAGAAACATTCCATGTTCATGGTTAGGAAGAATCAACATCGTGAAAATGGCCATACTGCCCAAAGTAATTTACAGATTCAATGCTATTCCCATCAAGCTACCAATGACCTTCTTCACAGAACTGGAAAAAAACACCTTAAACTTCATATGGAACCAAAAGAGAGCCCGCATAGCCAAGTCAATTCTAAGCAAAAAGAACAAAGCGGGAGGCATCACACTACCGGACTTCAAACTATACTACAAGGCTACAGTAATCAAAACAGCATGGTACTGGTACCAAGACAGAGATATAGACCAATGGAACAGAACAGAGGCCTCACAGGAAATACAACATACCCACAACCATCTGATCTTCGACAAACCTGACAAAAACAAGCAATGGGGAAAGGACTCCCTGTTTAATAAATGGTGTTGGGAAAACTGGCTAGCCATGTGCAGAAAGCAGAAACAGGACCCCTTCCTGACACCTTACACCAAAATTAACTCCAGATGGATTAAAGACTTAAACATCAGACCTAATACCATAAAAACCTTAGAAGAAAATCTAGGCAAAACCATTCAGGACATAGGTGTAGGCAAGGACTTCATGACCAAACGCCAAAAGCAATGGCAACAAAAGCCAAAATAGACAAATGGGACCTAATCAAACTCCACAGCTTCTGCACGGCAAAAGAAACAGTCAGTAGAGTGAATCGGCAACCAACAGAATGGGAAAAAATTTTTGCAGTCTACCCATCTGACAAGGGGCTGATATCCAGAATTTACAAAGAACTAAAGCAGATCTACAAGAAAAAAACAAACAAGCCCATTCAAAAATGGGCAAAGGATATGAACAGATACTTTACAAAAGAAGACATACAGGAGGCCAACAAACATATGAAAAAATGCTCATCATCACTGGTCATCAGAGAAATGCAAATCAAAACCACATTGAGATACCATCTCACACCAGTTAGAATGGCGATCATTAAAAAATCGGGAAACAACAGATGCTGGAGAGGATGTGGAGAAATAGGAACACTTTTACACTGTTGGTGGGAATGTAAATTAATTCAACCATTGTGGAAGACAGTGTGGCGATTCCTCAAGGACCTGAAAATAGAAATCCCATTTGACCCAGCAATCCCATTACTGGGTATATATCCAAAGGATTATAAATCATTCTACTACAAGGACACGTGCACACGAATGTTCATTGCAGTACAATAGCAAAGACCTGGAACCAACCCAAATGCCCAACGATGATAGACTGGATAGGGAAAATGTGGTACATATACACCATGGAATATTACGCAGCCATCAAAAACGATGAGTTCACGTCCTTTATAGGGACATGGATGAACCTGGAAACCATCATTCTCAGCAAACTGACACAAGAGCAGAAAATCAAACACCGTATATTCTCGCTCATAGGCGGGTGTTGAACAATGAGAACACATGGACACAGGGAGGGGAGCACTACACACTGGGGTCTGTTGGGGGGAAATGGGGGAGGGGCGGGGGGTGGGGAGGTGGGAAGAGATAGCATGGGGAGAAATGACAGATACAGGTGAGGGGACGGAAGGCAGCAAAGCACACTGCCATGTGTGTACCTATGCAACAATCTTGCATGTTCATCACATGTACCCCAAAACCTAAAATGCAATAAAAAAAAAAAAAAAAAAAAAGTGAAAGGTAACAGTTAAATGGGGCATGGGATCCCCGGAGCTGTCTTTGATTTAAATAAAGTGAAGAACAACAAGAAAAAAAAAAATAGCAATAAAGTAAAATAAAATAACCCTATTTAAAAATGTTTAAAGAAACTGAATGAACATTCACCCAGAGGAAATATCAGATGGCCAACAGGTATATGAAAGAGTATGTAATATCACATGCCATTGTGATTTATAATAAACATATATTTGTTCTTCATCTCAATTATTAGCATGGAGGGCTTAAAACTCATGGAATGTGTGTACCTATGCAACAATCTTGCATGTTCTTCACATGTACCCCAAAACCTAAAATGAAATAAAAAAAAAAAACTCAAAAAAAATAAATAAATAAATAAATAAAATAAAATAAAATAAAATTTACAAGCTTGGAGGAGGAATCCTATGAATGTGAGACTCAGCTCTCTTAGGAGTGATGCTCCCTGGTACTACCTGTAAGATACCAGAATGTGACTTCTATGTATGAGGAAAGACTGTGAACTGGAATCAGCTGCTATTCCTCAAATCAACTCTCTTGCTGCCAGAGTCAAGTGTCTTTGTGGTTATTGTGCCAGGAATAGGAATCAGATACATGTAGCACATCCTTTTTCCTCACACGGCTTTCTTCTTTTGGAAGAACTCTACTGGAAGAATCTAGCAGGAGCCAGCTGTCAAAGGAGAAAAAAGGTTTGCAAAGCTCCAACACCAGCCTCACAAAGCAGAGCACAGAATGGTCAGTCTGAAGATGAGATCAATACCTTAATAACCAGAATATTCCCTAATTCAAGAATATTTTAACTTTTATTTGGTAAATTCTCAAAATTCTCTTAATAAATTTCAATGTTTTAGGATATTTAAATATTTAATATATTTTAAATTTACCTTGTTGAAAGTTTTGAAATTATGATCTATTGCAAAATTTCCCCACAGTTAACCATCTGTCCTATCACCCCTCATTGAATAAGTCTCTTTCCTCACCAGAGAAAATTGCAACTCTGTCACATACTAAATTCTAATGAAGGCAGATAGATAGATGGAGAGAGAGTTTAGGGTTGTTTTTTTTTTTTAATTTCTTCTTTCTGGTATCCTGAAATCTTCTGGGTTCCTCCCCCAACCCCCACCCCAGTATTTCTGTCTCACTGAATGATAGTATTCTGGCTAGAAACTCGAATATCATCTCTGATTGCACGTCTTGTGATCTTCTTTCTTCTTGTTTCTGACTTTCCTGAATCCTTATCCCATCCCCACCCAAAATGCTATAATGGCCTCCTTTGGCTCTTACGAATACATCTTTACCATATCTGACCAGGTCTAATATTATCTAGCATGTACCTACAATCACAGTTTCACATGGTAGTGTACTTCCATTTGCTTACTGTATTTTAACTCAACAGGTTTTTTTTTTTTTTTTTTTTTTTTTTTTTTTTTTTTTTTACTTACAGGTGCTAAATTTTCCAGCACAGTCAGGGTCTTTATTAACAGGGTCTCTCTGCATGGAACATTTTAAACTCCCACTCTGCAGCTGGGAATACCTTCAATTTTAGATCTATATTGTTTCTTTCTTGGGATAATTTTTATGATCTTCCTCACTCAGTTACACTCTTCTATTATATAATAACTTTTAAAGTGCCACATTACTAATCTCTTTCTACAGCATGACTAGGTTCTGTACAGACGATGTTTTGGCTCACACATTTTATCAATAGAGTACCTGCCATGTACTAATTACTCAGTAAGTATGTGCTTAGTGACTTCACACGGATGTACCATCTATTGGTAGGCACATATATCCAATTATGTCTACCTTCTTTTCTTTTTGTGAGCTTTTTAGTCTTTTTTTAAATTGTACTTTAGATTCTGGGGTACATGTGCAGAACATTCAGGACTGTTGCATAGGTACACACGTGGCAATGTGGTTTGCTGTCTCCATACCCTCTGTCACCTGTACCTGGCATTTCTCCCCAAGTTATACCTCCCTGACCTCCCCACTCCCCCTGCTGTCCCTCCCTTACCCCCGACAACAGACCCCAGTGTGTGATGCTCCCCTCCTTGCGTCCATGTGTTCTCATTGTTCAACACCCACCTATGAGTGAGAACATGTGGTGTTTGATATTCTGTTCTTGTGTCAGTTTACTGAGAATGATGGTTTCTGGATTCATTCATGTCCCTACAAAGGACACGAATTCATGTTGCATAGTATTTATGTTGTATACTATGGCTGCCTAGTATTCCATGGTGTATATGTGCCACATTTTCCTTGTCCAGTCTATCATTGATGGGCATTTGGGTTGGTTCCAGGTCTTTGCTATTTTAAACAGTGCCACAATGAACATACGTGTACATGTGTCCTTATAATAGAATGCTTTATAATCCTTTGGGTATATACCCAGTAATGGGATTGCTGGATCAAATGGAATTTCTATTTCTAGGTCATTGAGGAAGCACCACACTATCTTCCACAATGGTTGAACTAATTTACACTCCCACCAACAGTGTAAAAGTGTTCCTGTTTCTCCATATCCTCTCCAGCATCTGTTGTCTCCAGATTTTTTAATGATCTCCATTCTAACTGGCATGAGTTGGTATCTCAATGTGGTTTTGATTTGCATTTCTCTAATAATCAGTGATGATGAGCATATTTTCATATGTTTGTTGGCCTAATGTATGTCTTATTTGAAAAGTGTCTGTTCATATCCTTCTCCCACTTTTGGATGGGTTTGTTTTTTTGTTGTAAATATGTTTTAGTTCTTTGTAGATTCTGGATATTAGCTCTTTGTCAGATGGGTAGATTGCAAAAATTTTTTCCCATTCTGTTGGTTGCAAGTTTACTATAATGATTGTTTCATTTGCTGTATAGAAGCTCTGGAGTTTAATTAGATCCCATTTGTCTATTTTAGCTTTTGTTGACAATGCTTTTGGTGTTTTAGTCATGATGTCCTCGCCTATGCCTATGTCCTGAATGGTATTGCCTAGGTATTCTTCTAGGGTTTTTACAGCGTTAGGTGTTCTGTGTAAGTCCTTAATGCATCCGGAGTTAATTTTAGTGTAAGGTGTCAGGAAGGGGTTTCTGCTTTCTGCACATGGCCAGCCAGTTTTTCCAACACCATTTATTAAACAGGGAATCCTTTCCACATTGCTTTTTTTTTTTTTTAGGCTTTGGGGTACATGTGATGAACATGCAAGATTGTTGCATAGGTTCACATGTGGCAGTGTGATTTGCTCCCTTCCTCCCCTTCACCTATATCTGGCATTTATCCCCATGCTATCTCTCCCTGACTCCCCACCCGCCTTTGTCCCTCCCCTATTTTCCCCCCACAGACCCCAGTATGTGGTACTCCCATCCTTGTGTCCATGTGTTCTCATTGTTCAACACCCACCTACAAGTGAGAACATGTGGTGTTTGATTTTCTGCTCTTGTGTCAGTTTGCTGAGAATGATGGTTTCCAGGTTCATCCATGTCCCTATAAAGGACACGAACTCATCGTTTTTGATGGCTGCATAATATTCCATAGTGTATATGTACCACATTTTCACTGTTCAGTCTATCATCGATGGGCATTTGGGTTGGTGCCAGGTCTTTGCTATTATAAACTGTGCTGCAATGAACATTCGTGTGCATGTGTACTTATAGTAGAATAATTTATAAACCTTTCGATATATACCCAGTAATAGGATTGCTGGGTCAAATGGAATTTCTATTTCCAGGTCCTTGAGGAATCGCTACACTGTCTTCCACAATGGCTGAAATAATTTACACTCCCATCAACAGTGTAAAAGTGTTCCTATTTCTCCACATCCTCTCCAGCATCTATTGTCTCCAGATTTTTTAATGATCGCCATTTTGACTGACATGAGGTGGTATCTCAATGTAGTTTTGATCGCATTTCTCAAATGACCAGTGATGATGAGCTTTTTTTTATGTTTATTGGTCTCATGTATGTCTTCTTTTGTAAAAGTGTCTGTTCATATCCTTTGCCCACTTTTGAATGGGCTTGTTTGTTTTTTTCTTGTAAATCTGTTTGAGTTCTTTGCAAATTCTGGATATTAGCCCTTTGTCAGATGCGTAAACTGCAAAAAATTTTTTCCCATTCTGTTGGTTGCCAATTCACTCCAATGACTGTTTCTTTTGCTGTGCAGTTTGCCCATTGCTTGTTTTTATCAGGTTTGTCAAAGATCAGATCATTGTAGATGTGCGGTGTTGCCTCCAAGGCCTCTGTTCTGTTGCATTAGTCTATCTCTCTCTTTTGGTACCAGTACCATGCTGTTTTGACTACTGTAGCTTTGTAGTATAGTTTGAAATCAGGTAGCATGATGCCTCCGGCTTTGTTCTTTTTGCTTAGGATTGTCTTGGCTATGCTGGCTCTCTTTTGGTTTTATATGAAATTCAAGGTCGTTTTTTTCAGTTCTCTGAAGAATGTCATTGGTAGCTTGATGGGGATAGCATTGAATCTATACATTACTTTGGGCAGTATGGCCATTTTCATGATATTGATTATTCCTAAACATGAGCATGGAATGTTTCTCCATCTGCTTGTGTCCTCTCTTATTTCATTGAGCTGTGGTTTGTAGTTCTCCTTGAAGAGGTCCTTTATGTCCGTATTAATTGTATTCCTAGGTATTTTATTCTCTTTGTAGCAATTGTGAATGGGAGTTTGCTCGTGATTTGGCTCTCTGTTAGTCTGTTATTGTTGTATAGAAATGCTTGTGATTTCTGCACACTGATTTTGTATCCTGAGACTTTGCTGAAGTTGCTTATCAGTTTAAGGAGATTTTGGGCTGAGATGATAGGGTCTTCTAAGTATGCAATCACATCTTCTGCAAATAGACAATTTGACTTCCTCTTTTCCTAATTGAATACTCTTTTTTTTTTTTTCTTGCCTAATTGCTCTAGCTAGATTTTCCAATACTGTATTGAATAGGAGCAGTGACAGAGGGCATCCTGGTCTGGTGTCAGATTTGAAAGGGAATTCTTCCAGTTACTGCCCATTCAGTATGATATTGATGGGAGGTCTGTGAAAAATAGCTTTTATTATTTTGAGATATGTTCTGTTGATACCTAGTTTCTTGAGAGTTTTTAGCATAAAGGGCTGTTGAATTTTGTCGAAGGCCTTCTCTACATCTATTGAGATAATCATGTGGTTTTTGTCTTGGTTTTGTTTATGTGATGGATTACGTTTATAGACTTGAGTATGTTGAACCAGCCTTGCATCCCCAAAATGCAGCCTACTTGATAGTGATGGATAAGCTTTTTGATGTGCTGTTGCAGTTGGTTTGACAGTATTTTATTGAAGATTTTTGCATATATGTCCATCATGAATATTGGCCTGAAGTTTTTTTATTGTTGTTGAGTCTCCATCAGGTTTTGGTATCAGGATGATGTTGGTCTCATAAAATGATTTGGGAAGGATTTCCTCTTTTTGGATTGTTTGGAATAGCTTCAGAAGGAGTGATAACAGCTCCTCTTTGTCTGGTACAATTCAGTTGTGAACCTGTCTGGACCTGGACTTTTTTTGGTTGGTAGGCTATTAATTGTTGCCTCAACTTCAGCTCTTGTTATTGGTCTGTTCAAGGTTTCAACTTCTTCCTCGTTTAGGCTTGGGTGGTTGTGAGTGTTCAGGAATATATCCATTTCTTCCACGTTTCTTGGTTTACATGCATAGAGTTGTTTGTAGTAGTCTCTGATTGTAATTTGTATTTCTGTGGAGTCAGTGGTGATATCCTGTTGATCGTTTTTTATTGCATCTATTTGATTCTTCTTCCTTTTCTTTTTTATTAATCTACCTAGTGGTCTATTTTATTTATCTTTTCAATAAACCAGCTCCTGGATTTATTGATTTTTTGAAGGTTTTTTTGTGTCTCTATCTCCTTCAGTTCTGCTCTGATCTTAGTTATTTCTTGTTTTCTGCTAGCTTTTGAGTTTTTTAAATCTTGCTCCTCTAGCTCTTTCAATTTTGAAGATAAGAGTGTTGATTTTAGATCTTTTCTCGCTTCTCTGATGGGCATCTATTGCTATAAATTTCCCTCTAGACACTGCTTTAAGTGTGTCCTAGAGATTCTGGTGTGTTGTGTCTTCATTCTTGCTAGTTTAGAAAAACATCTTTATTTCTGCCTTCATTTCATTCTTTATCCAGTTGACATTCAGGAGCCAGTTGTTCAGTTTCCATGAAGTTGTGCAGTTGTGAGTTAGTGTCTGAATTCTGAGTTCTAATTTGATTGCACTGTGGTCTGAGAGACTGTTATGATTTCCGTTCTTTGGCATTTGTTGAGGAGTAATTTACTTCCAATTATGTGGTCAATTTGAGAGTAAGTGCCATGTGGTGCCAAGAAGAATGTATATTCTGTGGATTTGGGGGTGGGAATTTCTGTAGATGTCTATTAGATTTGCTTGGTCAAGATCTGAGTTCTAGTCCTGGATGTCCTTGTTAATTTTCTGTCTCGTTGATCTGTCTAATATTGACAGTGGATTGTAAAATTCTCCCACTGTTATTATGTGGGAATCTAAGTCTCTTTGTAGGTCATTAAGAACTTCCTTTATGAACCTGGGTGCTCTCGTATTGGGTGTGTATATATTTAGAATCTTTAGCTCTTCTTGATGCATTGCTCCTTTTACCATTATGTAATGCCCTTCTTTGTCTCTTTTGATCTTTGTTGGTTTAAAGTCTATTTTATCAGAGACTAGGATTGCAACTCCTCCTCCTCTTTGCTTTCCATTTGCTTGATAAATCTTCCTCCATCCCTTTATTTTTAGCCTGTGTGTCCTTGCACATGAGATGGGTTTCCTGAATACAGCACGCCAACATGTCTTGACTTTTTATCCAATTTGCCAGTCTGTGTCTTTTGATTGGGGCATTTAGTCCATTTACATTTAAAGTTAATATTGTTATGTGTGAATTTGATACTGCCATTTTGATGCCAGCTGGTTGTTTTGCCTATTAGTTGACACATTTTCTTCATTGTGTCAATGGTCTTTACCATTTGGTACATTTTTCGAGTGGCTGGTACTGGTTGTTCCTTTCCTTGTTCAGTGCTTCCTTCAGGAGCTCTTTTAAGGCAGGCCTGGTTGTGAGAAAATCTCTTGGCAATTGCCAGTCCATAAAGAATTTTTGTTCTCCTTTGTTTATGAAGCTTAGTTTGGCTGGATATGAAATTCTAGGTTGAAAGTTCTTTTCTTTAAGGATGTTGAATATTGGCCCCCACTCTCTTCTGGTTTGTAGAGTTTCTGCTGAGAGATCCACCATGAGTCTAATGGGCTTCCCTTTGTGGGTAACCCAACCTTTCTCTCTTGCTGCCCTTAGCATTTTTTTCTTCATTTAAACCCTAGTAAATCTGATGATTATGTGCCTTGGGGTTGCTTTTGTTGAGGAGCATCTTTGTGGTGTTTTCTGTATTTCCTGGACTTGAATGTCAGCCTGTCTTGCTAGGTTGGGGAAGTTCTCCTGAGTAATATCCTGAAGAGTGTTTTCCAGCTTGGATTCATTCTGTCTGTCACATTCAGGTACACCTATTAAACATAAGTCACTTCAAATAATCCCATATTTCTTGGAGGCTTTGTTCATTTCTTTTTTTTTTTTTTTCTCTAATCTTGCCTTCTCATTTTATTTCACTGAATTGATCTTCAATCTCTGAGGTTTTTTCTTCTGCTTGGTCAATTTGGCTATTGAAACTTGTGTATGCTTTGCGAAGTTCTCATGCTGGGTTTTTCCGTCCTGTCAAGCCGTTTATATTCTTCTCTAAACTGTTTATCCTAGTTAGCATTTCATCTAACCTTTTTTCCAGGTTCTTTGTTTTTTTTGCATTGGGTTAGAACATGTTCTTTTAGCTCTGAGAAGTTTGTTATTACATACCTTCTGAAACCTGTTTCTGTCAATTCATCCAATTCATTCACCATCCGTCTTTGATCCCTAGCTGGTGAGGAATTGTAATTCCTTGCAGGAGGAGAGGCATCTGGTTTTTTGCATTTTCCTCCTCCTCGTGCTAGTTTCTTCTCATCTTAGTGGTTTTATCTACCTGTGGTCTTTGTATTCGGCGACTTTCAGATGGGTTCTCTGAGTGGATGTCCTTTTTACTGATGTTGAAGCTATTTCTTTCTGCTTCTTAGTTTTCCTTCTAACAGTCAGGCCTCTCTGCTGCAGGACCACTGGAGGTCCACTCCAAACCCTGCTCACCTGGGGATCACCCACGTGGGCTGCAGAACAGCAAGGATTGCCGCAGGTTTCTTCCTCTGCTATCCTCATCCCAGGATACCTGCCCAATGTTGGCCTGATCTCCCCTTTATGAGGTGTCTCTTTGTGTATAGGTGGTTGCGAAGCTGATTAAGTAGACCGTCTCTCCCTTATAGAAGCTCACGTGCTGTGCTGGGAGTTCTGCTGCTCTGTGCAGAGCTGCTGGGCAGGTACCTTTAAGTCTGCTGCAGCTGAACTCATAACCACCTCTTCCTACATGCTCTGTCCTAGAAAGGTCAGCTTTATTTATAAGCCCCCATTGTGCTGCTGCCTTTTTTTATAGATGCCCTGCCCTGCGAGGAGTAGTCTAGTCACAGTCTGCCAGCAGAGATGTTACTGAGCTGCTGTAGGCTCTGCCCTGTTGCTGTGTGAACTGCCTGGGTCGTGGCAGACTGCCTTGGTAGTGGGGGATGCCCTTTCACTCCCTGAACTGGACAGTCCTGGGTCGAACTACGCTTACTGCAAAACTCTCAATCCAGAGCATTTCAGATTGTTTTGTGAGGGTGGTACCCGCCAAGCCAGATCCCCTGGCTCCCTGTCTTAGCCCCCTCCCTTTCTGTTGAATGGGCAGCTCTGTCTCCCAGGAATTTTGAGTGCTTAAAAAGCAGCCCAGCCTTGTATGAGTTTCTCTGTAACTGCCATGCTGAAAATTCCTGATGCTTTTTGGATGGGAATCTCCTGGTCTATGGGCAGTGAAAACTTGTTTGGAAATGCGGGTGAGCACTCACCCTCTGTGCTGCTCTTACTGGGAACTACACTCCAGAGCTGTTCCTACTCGACTGTCTTTGAGAATCAATCTGTCTACTTTATTTTCTAAGAAAAAATTGGTTTTTGAAATCTGTATTAAAATTTAATAGGTATTTTATATTTTCTGTTGCTACTGTAAATGAAAGTATTCCCAGTTTATTTTCAAGTGAATTTTTTTTTTTAAATTCTAACAGTATTTTAATTGAGTTTCCTGGAAGAGATTTTTTTAAAAAAAATATAACCACTTCTGCAAATAATAGTGATAGTTTTCTTCCTTGTTTCAAATACTGGTTCTCTTATTAGGTTTTTCATGAGTATTGTTTAAAGCTTCCAGGAAACAAATAGTCAGTGGTAGAAGTAATTGTGGGAATTTTTACAAACAGCTCACATATTTTTTTAATAATAAGAGAAAGCTTATGCTATACTAATATGTAGTAAAAATAGACTGTTAAATTTTAATTTTATGTTTATTTTGTAAAAACATTGTCATTGCCTAGTGTGCCACCATTCTACTTCTAGGACAATATATGTTATTTTTCTTGGATTCCTATATCCATAAGATAAAGTTCCCTTCCTCTTTTGTGGGTAATACATGTATTTCAGTTTCTTTTTGCTTACTGTGTGTCACCACAAGTTCCAGGATAACACAGAAGACTCTGGAACAAGGCTGCTCAGATTTGAATCCTTGACCCATTTTTTACTCGTTTTATGACCTACAAGTCATTTGATTTCTGACTCATTTTTTTAAATCTATAAAATAGCATTAGAATAAAATGAATTCCTATACATAAAATATCTAAAGATCTTGAAGATTCACAAGGCTATTATTTAGAATTATAAAATTAAATAATCACAAGCGTAGAATTATATAATGGGTATACAGTTATGATCAAGGAATTCACCATTTATACCATTTAGAATTTAAAAAGGTATATACTAAATGTATTTTCTATTATTTCATCAGTAATGCTTTCATATATTTTAACAGGATTGTAAACTAAAAATCTATATTAAAAGCATATAATTAATACAACTTCTGCCTATTTTTATTAAAGGACATTGTAGTTCAACAAACAATGGTTCTCATTTATTCTTAGAAGCTCAAAGATATGAACAAGACTGAAAACTTATAAGTGAGAATTTTGAGACCAATTTAGAAAAATGTGTCCCTTAAATTTCTATAACAGATTAGCCACTGAATATAAAACATCAAAAAATCAAGATATAATATTTGAGAGCAGTTATGCTGGACATATTTCATCCAAAGGGACCATTTCTAAATATTTGGATATCCCTCAAATCTAATCAAGGTGACCAGAACATTCTCACTGGGGAAAAAACAGTCATTAAGCTTAGAAAAAGTTATAACCTAATCGCTGTGTGTTACTCTTCATGAAATCTTCTGATTAGAATTCAGTCCCTTGCACATTTATATCAGGCTGGGATGCCAAGAATGCTAAACGTGAGTGTTTCAGTCCTTCAAAAAGCAATAGTATAATCCTCATAGTACAAGTAATAAATTGCCTATTGACTTAAATCTAAGCCTCCCATGTGTCTGCCATTGGGAATTTGCCTATGTGTCAGACTGATTATAATAAATATGTATAAATAATTTGAAAAATCTAAGAAACCAAGTCAAAATTTTAACATATTTTAAACCTAAGATAAATAACTGGAGTTGAAAATTGAAATCAATATTTAATATATGTATATCTGTTTATAAGGACATGCAGTTATAATCACATTTACCTGAACCACACGCTGTATCAAAATACACCTTGTTATTCCTGATACTAAGAAGCAAAGTCCACCAATAAGACAGCGTTCTTTAATGAGAGTCTCCGAAGTAAGTTTCTCAGAATTAAGGAGTTAATATTGGTGAGAGTTTTAATGTGTTATGGACACTGTGAAAGATGCTAAGAGATACTATGTGGGCACAGTTTTGAAAGAGGAATTAAAATATTTTACAAAAAAATGGCATTTTACTTTCTCTCTTGTAAGAAGACATTACTTACAAGTGAAGCAGGATAGGAGTTAAGGAAGTCACTATGTTCTCAGGACCCAGCAACTGTGGTGACCCTACAGTTAACACAGTAAACCCCAGCATTCATACTACAATTAACCTCATTCAAGCAAAGCTGTCGTCAGTAGGGAAATTACCCTGTCGACAGCCTGCACGTTTTTTGACTTTACCTGTCCTCAGAGTGAATCTTTGCTTATTACAATAGAAAAAATATATATTCCCCTGGGTGGAGATTTAAGATTTGAATGAGGCATGTGATATATGAACAAGCATGTACAGCTACTGCACATGTGCCACCAGAGGACCACCCGGAACATACTTACTAGTAACACCTCTTTTCACCACGTTGTGAATAATCTACTGAGACTCCCATAAAGGAAGTCTTCCTAGTGCCAGTCTTCACTGTTTCATCCTTAGGAGCTGCCTTCCCTGATTCCTCTCCCTCTCTCAGGGTGTACTGTCTATTTGGTGCTTAACTTTCAAAATACTCTTTCTCTTTTGCAATAGATTACTCTGTTCTGCATGTTCTTTGCTGTGTGTCTCTTGCTTAAATTCTTTTTTTTTTTTTTTTTTTTTTTTTTCTTTTCCAAGTGTGATTTTTAAACTGAGAAGATAAGAACTAAGGTCAGTGTTAAATATTAGCTGTCAACACAAGGAACACAAGGGTAGCTTTTAACCAAAAAACAAAACAAAACAAAACAAAAACAACAAAACTATCAAATTGTTTTCCATCAAAACAAACCAAAATAAAAACAAAATTATAAGGAACATTTTAAATCCGAGAAAATAAGATATAGTAGCTAAGCATTCAATATTATGGAAAACCAAATCAATTTATGAACTGATCTAAGATATCAGTCTATATATCAGTACCACAAAAGATACTGAAAATAAACTTTTTTTCAAAGATGTATGCAACATTTGCAGGTAATATTGCTTCTAGGTTTCAAATAAATTTTTAACAAATTATAAAATATTTCAAATAGATTAATTTTTCTTGACCACAATATAAAACCAATAATTTAATAATAAAAATATGATCTCAAACCCATGGAGCTGAAACAAAAATAGATGTCATGAGGAATGAATAGAATGCCTTATTAATTTCTATAATTATGATTCAACAGTAGCATAATATAAAACTCATTTAAGCTAAATGAGAACTCGGAAATTTATATTTTGTATGACTTAGAAAATGGAGAATATTAAAGTTTAATAAGCATATTCCTAAATATGGTGGAAAAATGACCTAAAGGAAGTATAGAAAGTAAATTAATAAAAAATTTTAAAAATTAGTAGAACATAAATCAAATATTCAGGCAATAAACCAGAAATGATTTTTAAAAAAATATATTTTAGAAGGAAATACAAATATTTACTGACTTATAATTTAAAAATATAAAAGATATGTAAAAAAATAACAAAAGTTGCTTCACAAACTTGGGCTGTACCAAAACTTAAATCTTGCAATTTAGAATACTAGAAGAGAGGTTTAAAATATAGTTAAGGAACTGGAAAAACATTTGGCATATACAAATACGACAAAGGAAATCCTTAGACAAAGACAATAAAATTCTTAATAAATGAATTAAGGAAATAAACTGTTCACAAGAAGGAGATAAAATTTAAAATATTTTTTAAATCAAATTTAAATGAGCTTTTTATGTATGCAGTTAGGCAAAATATTAATGACAGAAATAAATGGTGATAATAAGCTGTGCTTTCAAGTATTCATTTTCCTTTTTAGAGACAGGTTCTTGCTCTGTCACTTACACTATAGTGCAGTGGCACAATCATAGCTCCCTGTGGCCTTGAACTTCTGGGATCAAGTGATCCTCCTGCAGAATGAGCATTCTTATACCCTTATAGTTAGGAGTTCAAATTGAAACAGCCATTATGAAAATCAATTTGGCCAACTATATTAATATTTAATAACATTCTGTTTATATGAACAATTCACTCTCTAGCAACTTATTTAAAAAAAAAAAACTGTTTGTTTTGAGATGAGGTCTTATGACATTGCTTCAGCTAGAGTTCAGTGACTGTTCATAGGCACAACCACAGCACACGCAGCCTCCAACTCCTGGCCTCAAGCAATCCGTCAGCTTCAGCCTCCCAGCAGAAACTCTTATAATGCTTTATCTACAAAGAAGTTTCATGCATTTTTAACAATAATAATAAACATAATAAAGTAATTTAAAATATTTTATTTTTAACAAATATAAAGTAAGATACATAATACAAATTTTAAAAATTTAAAAATCAGTTAAATAAATTACATGGGGATTATAATGGACATTTTTGAGGGACTACCCATTATTACTTTTTTTTTTAAAGAAAATGTATATTTTAATTATTTTTATGTACAGATAACTCAGCAGTGTACATTTAACCCAGTTTAGTGGCAAGTTCTTTAGCCTTTGTCTTTTAGAACTTGGTGATGTGAGCCACAGACTTGGGACCTAGGATATTGCTTTCCCAGTGACTGCTGATGTCATGGTATCTGTCCTTCCTGTTTTCTAATACCTGGATTTCTCCAAATTTCTAGCATTTATATTGTCTTTGTTATGTGGATCTTGATTGGCCTAATTTTAAAATGTATCTATATAAGCAAATTACTACAGTGATAAGCAGTAGAACAAACAAAAACCAACTAGTTTCCATCATTCTCTCTAGATAGGATGACTTATTCATAGAAAATGCTGTCCCCTGGTGACCTGTCGTTGGAGAGATTGTGCCTCTGGATGCCTGAGGGACTCTGGTCTACTGGTGACCCTGCTAGCTGGCTTTGCATTGCCTGAGCTGCCTGCTGTGGCCTGTGCACCTGCTCTGGCAGTCATGGTGGCTCATGCCTGTAATCTCAGCACTTTAGGAGGCCAAGGCGGGTGGATCACCAGGCCAGGAGTTCGAGACCATCCTGGCCAACAATATGAAACCCTGTCTTTACTAAAAATACAAAAATTAGCTGGGCATGGCGGCTCATGCCTGTAGTCCCAGCTACTCAGGAGGTTGAGGCAGAAGAGTCACTTGAACCCCGGGGGCTGGAGTTGGGGAGGTGGGGGCAGAGTTTGCAGTGAACCAAGATTGTGCCACTGCTTTCCAGCCTGGGCAACAGAGTGAGATTCTCTCTGGAAAGAAAAGAAAGAGAATGAGAGAAAGAGAAAGAGAGAAAACTTGTCAGGTAGTGCATTCAACTGCATATAATTGAGAACACAAATAATAATAATAGAAACAAATATCAGTTTTTCATCATGTAAGAAGAGTGGAGTCAGCCATTTTGGTACTGGTACAGCAGCTCTATAATCCGCCACAATAGTAGCTTTGTTCTCCCTTTGCTCAGCCATTCTTAGTAAAAAGTATTTTTCACACTTGTGTCCTCAGAATCCTAGATTGGCAGTTCAACATCTACCACCATGCCCACCTTCCATTCAGGAGGAAGAGAAAGGGCAAAGGCCAAAATATGCATGCCAGGGAATTTTTCACTTCTGATAAAATTTTGGAGCCATCCAACACTTTCTGTTTGCAACTCAGTTGTCATATGCCTGTAAAATCTGGGAATTGCTGCTTTTTGTTTATTTGAGATACAGTTAGTAAACAAGAGAAGACTAAGATAGGCAATCAGTGGTTTCAGACAAAGGTGGAAATATAAAACGTTAGTCCTGATAGAGTGATGTCCTAGACTTTTTCATAGGTTCAGGGAGAGATGTCTGCTTTGTTCCTTCCTAACACTGCCCACCTGCCCAGCCCCCAGCCACAGATGTGGACAAGCATAGATTCCCTGATGGGCTGTCCTGCAAATGGAAGAGAAACCAGCCTTTGATTAAGGTCAGAATCACAGATGGAAGAGCAGAGAAACTGAAAAACATCAGACAGTTGGTGACACTTTTTAGAAGTTTAATAAAAAAAAAAAAATACCCAGAAAACTAAAGCATCATCTACCTCAGGACTTAAAGTTTGTGAAAAGATATATTTTCTTCTCTTAAGCAGTTTTAGTTGAGATACTGGTTTGTTAATACCAACTATGTCCTAAGTGATTCAAGTGTAAGATTCTGTTAAAAATCAAGTATTCAACTAATATCCATTGCCATGGTGAAAATTTATATGCAATATGATTTTCTTACTAATAAATATATAAACATTTTCCTTGAAGATGCAAGAGCCACACATTATTATTGAGCTTTCATATAGTGTAAGTTTTATTCCACAACAGAATTGTGAAAATAGTATTCCTGGTAATATTATTTTGAAAATAGTATTATTTTTGATAGTTGTATAGATGCAATAAACTTTAACATAGACCAAGGCCTCAAATTAATTATCTAAATAGTAACCTGATTTTTAATGTGCAAAAATAATATATCCAGTTTTAATTGCACTAACATTGTGATAATCTGTGAAAAGCAGTGATACAGTTTGGATTTGTGTCTCCACCCAGATCTGTGTTGAACTGTAATTCTCAATGTTGGGGAAGGAACCTGGTGGGATGTGATAGGATCATAGGGGTGGATTTCCCTCTTGCTATTCTCCTAATAGTGAGTTCTCATGAGATCTGCTGGTTTAAAAGTGTGTGGCTCTGCCCTTCTTTGCCCTTCCTCTCTCTCCCGCTCTGATATGCTTCCCTTTCACTTTCTGCTATGTTTAAGTTCCCTGAGGTCTCCCAGACGTACTTCTGTTAAGCCTTGGAATTAACTAACTTCTTTTCTTCATAAATTACCCAGTCTGTTAGTTCTTTATACTAGTGTGAGAATGAACTAATACAAATAGAAAATTTTTTTAAATGTAATTTTTGTATGAATCAAATAATGCTTGTTCAGTATCCATCACAAGTGCTCAGTGTAGTCATAACTATTTTCACTGATAGAAATAAAATAAAATTGATTCCCCCGTGAGAAAAATTTTGACTCATAGAAATGTTATGTAAAATTATATTTTAAATTACAACCCATGTAAATTCTTTATTTCATAAAAATATTTGCCTTCAATATTTGCATACAGTTTAGAAAGTGAAATAATCGTTGGGTATATGTATTCTCCTGAGGTAGGTTAAAATGGTGTGCAGTGAGGGAAAAGGGTAAGCCATTTGTAACAAGAGGTTTGGATTTACTAATTATAGGCTCCTAGGCAACTTTCTGGTAATCAGTTTCTTCATCTATAAAATGGAAGTAATTACGGGTACACTCAGAGGACTCTTACTGGGATTAAGAACAAACATGAAAAAAATGCTCAT
Source organism: Saimiri boliviensis (assembly GCF_048565385.1). NCBI lineage: Eukaryota > Metazoa > Chordata > Mammalia > Primates > Cebidae > Saimiri > Saimiri boliviensis. The sequence continues at coordinate 74,654,736 of NC_133452.1, forward strand.
CATCTCTGGTCATTAGAGAAATGCAAATCAAAACTGCATTGAGATAGCACATCATGCCAGTTAGAATGGCGATCATTAAAACATCTGGAGACAACAGATGCTGGAGAGGATGTGGAGAAATAAGAACACTTTTACACTGTTGGTAGGAGTGTAAATTAGTTGAACCATTGTGGAAGACAGTGTGGCGATTCCTTAAGGACCTGGAAATAGAAATTCCATTTGACCCAGCAATCCCATTACTGGGTATATATTGAAAGGATTATAAATCTATCTACAATAAGGACACATGCACACGAATGTTCATTGCAGTACTGTTTACAGTAGCAAAGACCTGGAACCAACCCAAATGCCCATCGATGATGGACTAAACAGTGAAAATGTGGTTCATATACACCATGGAATATTATGCAGCCATCAAAAACGATGAATTTGTATCCTTTGTAGGGACATGGATGAACCTGGAAACCATCATTCTCAGCAAACTGACATGAGCAGAAAATCAAACACCACATGTTCTCACTCATAGGTGGGTGTTGAACAATGAGAACACATGGACACAGGGAGGGAAGCACTACACACTGGGGTCTATTGGGGGGGGAAATGGGGGAGGGATAGGGAATGGGGAGGTGGGGAAAGATAGCATGGGGAGAAATGCCAGATATAGGTGAAGGGGAGGAAGGCAGCAAATCAGACTGCCATGTGTGTACCTATGCAACAATCTTGCATGCTCTTCACATGTACCCCAAAACTTAAAATGCAATTTTATATATATATATATATATATATATATATATATATACATATATACATATACATATATATATATATATAATATTTAGTAAGCAGTTAAAAAATCCAGTTCTTAAAACTTGTTTTTAAACTTTTTCCTTTATTTCTATTTTTTTATTTTACTCACTTATAAAGCACAATGCCAAATTACTCAGCCTAATTAACATAATATTATTTAACCTTTGTTTTATACAGAAGTCCAACATAATGAAATTTTACTTCACTTTAGATACACTGTGGTGCCATTTGCTGGGCAGAAACAAGGGAAAAAGCTAGCCCTAGGCATGGGTCTAACAGGCAAGACTCTCACCAAACATATGGGCAGGCAGTGCTTCAGTGCCTGAAGTAGAGAGATCAAAAGCACAGTGGATGGCCTTTCTCTGGATGACTTCCCCAGATGCTTAAGGTTCTTGGAAACAGCTGTTTCAGTGCAGGCACAGCAGGGCTCTCACTCTACCCTCTTCAGATTGTGGATGTTTTGCAAAGTCCCCAATGGATTTTTCTTCCTTACAAATTGGCCTATAGATTAGACATGACAATTAGCACTGGTCTATAGACTAACAGAAAGAAATTAGTCTGGAACTAAAAGAAAACATACTGTTAACTAGTAAAACATATGATATAAATTAAGTCAGGATAATAAATTATGGAGTGGAAGGGACCTTTGAGATTGTATAGCTCATTATCCTCATTTTACAGATGTGGAATCTGATGATGCATTTTGTTAGGCTACTCATGGTCATCATCTCTAAAACTGCTAAATATTGGGGGGAAAGAAGCAAAGGGAATTTTGCAGGTTCATTTTTTGTATGGCTATATTTTGAATCATCTCTAGCTAAACATAAAACAGATAAATATATATGTATTGAAACAGCAATAATTCAAGTCTTGATCTTCTATAAGATACTCACAAATTTAAAAATATTGTATTTTCCCTTTTATGAATGTTTTGATTCAGATTCAGTGTTTATTTTTTGAAGTTCTGACTCTTGCTTGGGTTCTGATCAACTCTTATATGTTAGCCAATTAACTCTTTTATTTATTGTAGTTATCCTGTGATATTTATAAAATGTCTGTTACTGTTCTGGCATTGTGCTGAATATTGAAGAGACAGAAACAGAACTGGTTCTCATACTCTAAGGAAGAGAGTATGACATAGTTGTCAAGAAAACTGGCTCTGGAGTTATCTTGAGTTTGAATTTTGACTTCATCACCATCTAGCTAAGAGACCTTCATCAAATTGTTTGATCTCTGTGACCCTTGGTTTCCTCATCTGTAAAATTTTCGTAATAACGTTATCTACTTGATAGGAATTTATGAAGATTAAATGAGGCAATCCATGCATAGTTCTAGCATACTGCCTTGCAGTTAGTTACTAATCATTGAATAAACGTTCATTATGCATGACATTAAAAAAAAAAGAAACAACTCCTTCTTTAGTGAAAGACTCAGAACATTATACCCCTACTTTAAAATGATAAAATAAGGTCTGAGAAAGTTGTGCACCTCTTCTAATGAAACAACGCATGAAACGAAGATTCAGCACCAAATTTATTTTAAGAAGATAAGGCCATTTTTTTTCCTGAGAAATCAATTTTTGAACTGCTTTTTGTAGATTTTTTTTCCCCACAGTTATGTGGTAGTGATTTAGAACATAATATATGGAGTGAATATTCTCGTAGAGTAATATTTGGCTTTTAGAATCATTGTTTTAGTAGGATAAGAAAGATGACTTGAATTTATCTGGAGTGCCTGTGTCATGAACACAGAATATTCATGGGTATGCCAAAAACAAAAGCAAGACTCTGACTACTTTTTACCTGGCCATTTCTTAGGGTTGTATTTGCAGTGAGCAACCATGAAGGATGAGGGAGCATCTCTCCCTGGATAAAGTGCAGGCATCCTTTCATTTACTATAAACACGGTCAATCTTGCATCAGTGTTCCTCTGTGTCAATACAACCCATTGCATGTGCTGGCATCCATCGGAGGCACTGTACCACCCTCACGGAACTCAAGGGACATGGGGAAGCAGTGTGAACATCATGCTGGCCTTTTGCCTACTGCTTTTCCCATAAATAATGAAAACCTTTGTCTCTTACCCCAAAGTCTAATATCTTTTTACGCTATCAATAGTAAGGTAATAGATTAGTTTTGTAACTTCTCCATATATATCTAACACCCATTGAAACAAATAGAATCTATAACACACACCTTGATAATATTGAAACAAAGGACATGCTAAAAATACATATGCTTCCATTAAACAAAATAATATACATAGAGGTGTATTGTTTTGAGTCAGATGTGTTATAGTAGCGTAATTAAATATCACTAAATTAAAGTAATTCTTAGTTTGTCAATATTTTTCCAAAGCTGTAGAACAACTCTACAAAATTCAAATCATCTTCAGTGAATACAGTTTTAGTCTACTCTTGTCTATAGATTTAGTTTGTCTTAGAGCTGGTATAAGATATAGCTAGCTTCAATGAAGTGATTATGAATATTCTTTCTAGTCATGTTAGATTATAATACTTTCCTATTTTAGAGAAAAGTAAATGAATGCTGTACTTTTATGTGCATACTTCCTAGAAAAGCTTCTTTATTTGGAAATCAAATAAATTGATGCCAGGTGCAGTGGCTCATGCCTGTAATCCCAGCACGTTGGGAGGCCAAGGCAGGCAATTCTCCTGAGGTCAGGAGTTTGAGATCATCCTGACCTATATGGTGAAACCCCGTCTCCACTAAAAATATAAAAAAAAAAATTGGCTGGCTGTGGTGGCATGTGCCTGTAATCTTAGCTACTCAGGAGGCTGAGGCAGGAGACTGCCTTGAACCCAGGAGGCAGAGATTTCAGTGAGCCGAGATTGAGCCACTGCACTCCAGTCTGGATATAGAACGAGACTCCATCCCAAAAAATAAAACAACAAAATTTGAATCTGGTCACCTATTGGAGTTCAGTAAAATAACATCATTTAAAAGGGCCCAATGCATAATATCTTAGTTAAAATTTATTAAAATATCATACTTCTATAATGCATGGTGTCTGATAATGAATAAATTGAGTTAACAAAAATAAATGCCTACCATTTTATGCAAGTTAAAATATGATTTTTAATCTTAATTTTATAGTTATTCAAGAAAAAAACTTTATCAAATACATAGAAAAGTTCATAAAGTATATAGAATTGGAAGGAACTTTTACAAAGTCAACTTATGGTCACTTTATTCTTCATAGAAACTTACCAATTCAATTTTCTTATTGTAAATTCCTTCATATTAAAAATACATCTTAGCAAACAAATAGTAAGTTGTTACACTTGTAAAAGACAAGTTGTGCTTTTTCTTATAAAAGCAAAAGAAACCAGCAACTTTACTTTATATCCTTATGCTATACAGGAGTATATTTCTTTAAAATGCATGCACCAATCTGATTTGTACTGAATTTTTTTATCCTTTGATTCTTTACCTGGTGCTTTACAAGATCTAAAAGCCACAAAGCTTTGGTTTGAATGGTGCCCAAAGTAAAGCAGAAAGCACTAAGTTTGATCTTAAACTCAAAAAATCAAAAGTTTTCCTGGCCACAAATCCTAAGTTTTACTGTCTGTGAATTGTAATGGGGTAATGGGGACTAAAGTGTTGCTTTTATTCCTTTTATCCAACATTTTGAAGGGCATTTGAGAACTTGATTTATAGCTTTGAGGAAGTGAGTCTGAGTGTTAACAAGCAAAGAAAAATTTAAACATCCATTGCATATCCTTCTTCAAAGACAAACCTTTGTTACCTGGTGCCCTTGTTGAACTCTTTGATTAAATGGTTATGCCTAGATGGCATAATCGGTGGATTGCAGATATGATTCGCATAACTCTAAAATTGTGAGAGATGTCTAAAATGTTCATACTTGAGATAAAGAGAATGTAGAAATAGACACACTAAGTCTTTTCTACAAGACGCCAACTTGTTTTGCAAATATGGGGTTGAGGGCAGGATTTTATTGTATAAGCCAGGGAGCTTAAAAATAATCTCACAATTGAGATTGGAACAATGAACGTATGTACACTTGATCTGCTAAACTCACGTGTGAAGTGTTTGAATTGTTTAAAAAATAAAAAAAAAATGTCGTAAATATCTATCTCGGAAATATCTCCAGAAATCTCTTCCCAGTCTGATCAAGATATTAGAAATGTATTTTAGTAGCCATTGACACTTCTATCCCATTTTCTCCATTTTTTCTTTTGCCTTTAATTGGTTTAGATTGATTATACTTCTGAAGTAAAATAATAAATAATAGTGGAAAGAAGGCTATCAAAAAGCAGACACTTTACTTAGGGAGAATGCCTGTAAAATAGAGGCAGAATTATAGGATCAAACTCTGTAGCCTTAGGAGATCCCATCAGAAATTTGTCTGAATCACATACATACATCTGTGTGGTGTCAGATCTCTCTCAGTGCCCTAAATTGAGAACATGCATATAAGTGGCTGAAATGTGCATACATATATATTAGAATTGCCAGACATTGCATTCCAGTAAATAGCTAAGTGCTTGTGTCTAATTTTTTTAATACCATTTTTTCAAATTTCTCCAGAACTGCAGTAAATATTAGAAAGTCCCTTTCTTCCCTTGTGCAACAAAATATTTGCATTGAGTTGCTTGCAGTGTGAATTAATGCTAAGAATTCAATAAGAAAACTGGTGTGACATTCATTTTTAAATTTCATGCTTCAGGTCACTTCACCTCTCTCCTTACTAAATTACATTTGGTCACACTTTAACCACACAAGATGATGCAGCAGGTTTATATCTGAAAGAGGAGCAAATAGGTGGAAAGTCGCAGAAGTGTAGTGCAAAAGAAATTTATTTTTTTTACAACTTTCCAGTAAAATATATAAAGCTATCATCTACAAGCCAAAATATTTTTAAGAATAATGAGACTGACATGATCCTTAAGAATAGTATCCTTAAAATAGCAAGATGAATGATTTGTGATTCTATATATATTTATATTTACACTGAGGAATAATTCATTCCTTTCAATTCATTCACATGTAGGCAATAAGTATTTTATGCTACTTTTCCTGTACATTAGAAGATGCGACTTATTGCATTATCATTAGTTTGCACAATGTAGAAAATAATGTTCTGCAATATATTAGAGATAAGGGAAAACAGTCTGCAAGATCTTAAAGAGATTGGAAATGAATGTAAGTGGAAACTGATTAGTAGTCTATATCAAATTTTTAAATAGTATTGATTCAATAAGCAATTACTCAGAGCCTACTGTGGGCAAGACACTCTTTAATACTCCACAATGTAAATATTGTAATCCTCATTTCACAGATAAAAAAAACTGTCAGAAGCCTTTGTTTTCAAGTTACACCAGTAGCAAGTAGAAGTATGTCCTCAAACATATCTGTCTTGGATGCTCATGCCTCTAACTATGAATCTCACATCTTCTCTGCCATAATTGATTCTTTACTTTTAAAAAAACTTAAAGTTTACTGTTAAAGACAGAGATATAAAAAAGCTAAGTATAACTAAACAAGGTATGGTACACTTGCTCTGCTTCATGAGAAAATAATTGAAAAATATTAGTAAGGACAGATAAGTTCTGTTGGAGGAGAAGGTACTTATCTACGCAAAGTCTTAATGAAAACATATGTGCTAGTAAATACAGTGTAAATGCAATTATAATTTTTATAGAAGTAGACATATAAGTAAGTAACCACTGGAAGGATTATAAAAAGTTTTTGGTAGTTATTAGGAGCACGATCTGTAGGCTACATCTGCTTCGACTCAGAATACAATTTCTACTGCTTCTCTACTGCATAGTGTCACAAAGCTACTTTCCTCATCTATAAAGTAAGTTTTATATGTCATAGTATTTTTATGAGGCTTAAATGTGATAATCCACATAAAGCTAGCACAATGCATGGAAAAGAGTAAAGAATCGCATAAATTGTTTCATATTTATCATGTGTGGTATACATGTGATGTGGAATTTGTAGACAGAGATTGAAAGGAGAGATATATACTCTGGCTGAAAGAATGATGTTACAAGTGCATGGAGTCACAAATGGACCAACTTACTTGGGGATGATGATATGTAAGAGAAGAATGTTAAGTGCAGGGTCATGAGGAGAGGCAGAGGGTGATACTGAATTTCATTTTGACTTATGGAAGATGCATGTTTTTCTTCCATGGATAGCTTTATTATATCCTTCTTCTCACATTTAATGTTTTTCTTTTAATTTTGAATTTTTGTGGGTACATAGTAAGTGTATATATTTATGGAGTACATGAGATATTTTGATACAGTCATGCAATGCAAAATAAACCCATCATAGGGGGTAGGGTATCCATTCCCTCAACCACTTATGCTTTGAGTTATAAACAATCCACTTATATTCTTTAGGTTATTTAAACATTTACAATTGAATTATTATTGACTATAGTCATCCTATTGTGCTAACAAATAGTAGTTTGTTTTTCATTCTTTCTATTATCTAGTACCTATTAATCATCCCTATTTCTCCCCCAGATCTCTACTCCCCATCCCAGCCTGTGGTAACCATCTTTCTACTCTCTGTGTTCAAGAGTTCAATTGTCTTGATTTTTTACATCCCACACATAAGTGAAAACATGCAATGTTTGTCTTTTTGTGCCTGGCCTGTTTCACTTAACATAATGATATCTGGTTCCATCCATGTTGTTGCAAATGACTATATTCCATTCTTTTTTATGGCTGAATAGTACTCCATTGTGTATATATACCACACATTCTTTACCCATTCATCTGTTGACAGACACTTAGGTTGCTTCAAAATCTTAGCTACTGTGAACAGTCCTTCAACAAACGTAAGAGTGCAGATATCTCTTTGATATGTTTATTTCCTTTTTTTTTTTTTTTTTTTTTTGATATGTACTGAGCAGTGAGATTGCTGGATCATATGGTAGCTCAATTTTCAGTTTTCTGAGGAAACTACAAATTGTTCTCCATAGTGGTTGTATTAATTTACATTCCCACCAACAGTGTATGAAGTTTCTTTTCTCCACATCCTCTACAGCATTTGTTATTTCCTGTATTTTTGATATAAGCCATTTTAAATGCAGTGTGATAATATCTCATTGTAGCTTTGATTTGCATTTCTCTGACTATCAGTGATGTTGAGTACCTTTTCATATACTGGTTTGCCATTTATATGTCTTCTTTTGAGAAATGTATACTCAAATATTTTGCCAAATTTAAAATTAAATTATTTGACTTTTTCTTTTTGAGTTCCTTATATATTCTAGTTAATAATCACTTGTCAGATGGGTAGTTTGTAAATATTTTCTCCCATTCTGTGAGTTGTCTCCATTTTGTTGACCGTATTCTTTGCCATGCAGAAGCCTTTTAACTTGATGTGATCTCATTTGTCTATTTTTGCTTTGGTTGCCTGTGCCCATAGGGTATTGCTCAAGAAATCTTTGTGCAGAGCAATGTCCTGGATATTTTTCCCAATGTTTTCTTGTAGTAGTTTCATAGTTTGAGGTCTCAGATTTAAGTCTTTAATCGATTTTGATTTTATTTTTATATGTGGTGATAGACAGGGATCTAGTTTTATTTCCCAGTACCATTTATCATAGTGATTGTCCTTTTCCCAGTGCATGTTCTTGGCATCTTTGTCAAAATGAGTTCACTGTGGGTGTGTGGATTTGTTTCTGGATTCCATATTCTGTTCCATTGATCTGTGTGTCTGTTTTAATGCCAGTGCCATGCTGTTTGGTTACTCTTGCTCTGTAGTATCATTTGAAGTCAGGTAATCACATTAATTCCAGTTTTGTTCTTTTTACTTAGGATAGCTTTGGCTATTCTGCATTTTTTTCTGTGGTTCCATATAAATTTTAGTATACTTTTGCTATTTATGTGAAGAATATCATTGATAAGTTGATAGAAATTGAATTTAATTTATAGATTGCTTTAGGTAATATGGACATTTTAACAATATTTTCTTTCTCATCCATGAACATAGATTTTTTTTTTTCATGTTTTGGTGTCCTCTTCAATTTATTTCATCAGTGTTTTACAGTTTTTATTATGGAGTTCTTTTACTTCTTTGGTTAATTCCTAGGTATTTAATGTTATGTGTGGCTACTGCAAATGAGAATACTTTTAAATTTCTTTTTCATATTGTTCATTGTTGGCATACAGAAATACTACTGATTTTGTATGTTGATTCTGTATCCTGCAAATTTACTAAATTATTTAATACTTCTGTAGTTTTCCTGTGGAGTCTTTAGGCTTTTCTAAATATAAGATTATATCATCTGCATGCAATGTTAATTTGACTTATTCCTTTCCAGTTTGGATGTTCGTTACATCTTTCTCTTTTCTCATAGATCTAACTAGGACTTCTGGTACTATGTTGAACAAAGGTGGTGACAGTGGGCATCCTTGTCCTTTTCCAGATCTTACAGGAAAGGCTTTCCCTTTATCCCCATTCGGTAGCTGTAGGTCTGTGATATATGACTTTTATTGTGTTGAAATGCATTTCTACTGTACCCATGTTTTGAGGGATTTTAACATGAAAGAGTGTTGAATTTTACCAGATGCTCTTTCAGCATCAATTGAAATGATCATATGGTTTTTATCCTTTATTCTGTTGATATGGTGTATCACATTGATTGATTTGCATATGTTTAACCATCCTTGCATCCCAGGGACAAATTCCACTTGTTTATGATGGATGATCTTTCTAATGTATTGTTTTATTAAATTTGATACCATTTTGTTGAGGATTTTTGCAACCATATTTATGAGCAATATTGGCCTGTAGTTTTCTTTTTTCTGTGTGTGTGTGTGTGTGTGTGTGTGTGTGTTTCTGTCTGGTTTTGGTATTAAAGCAATAAACCTTGTAGAATGAGTTTGGAAGTATTCCTTCCTCTATTTTTTGGAAAAGTTTGAGTAGGATTGGTATTAATTCTTCTTTAAATGTTTGTTAGCAATTCACAGTGAAGTCATTGGTCCCAGGCTTTTCTTTATTGGAGACTATTATAGTTTCAATCTTGTTATTCGTTATTGGTCTGTTCAGGTTTGAATTTCTTCCCGGTTCAATCTCGGTAGGATGAATGTATCCAGGAATTTGCTGATTTACTCTAGACTTTCTGATTTATTGTCCTGTAGTTGCTGATAGCAGCCACTAATAATCATTTGAATTTCTGTAATATCAGTTGAAACGTCTCCTTTTTCATGTTTTTGTCTTATTTATTTTAATTTTCTCTCTCTCTCTCTCTTTCGGTCTGGCTAAAGTTTTGTCAATTTTGTTTAACATTTCAAAAACTGGTTTTGTTTTTTCCCCCCACTAATCTTCTGTATTCTTTTTTTTTTCATTTCAACTTCATTTATTTCTGATTTGATCTTTATTATTTCTTTTGTTCTAATTTTGGGTATGGTTTTGTCTTGCCTTACCAGATCTTTAAGATGAGTTGTTAGAATGTTTATTTAAAGTTTTTCCTCTTTGTGATGTAAATACTTGTAGCAATAAATTTCCCTTTTACTACTTCGTTTGCTTTATCCCATAGGTTTTGGTATGTTATATTTCCATTATAATTTGTTTCAGTTTCCTCCTTAATTGTTTTATTGAACCCTGGTCATTCCAAGGATATAATTTAATTTCCATAGTATTTAGTAAATCTAAACTTGGTATTGTTTTCAAAGTTCCTCTTGTTATTCATTTTATTAATTTCTAGTTTTATTCTATTGTGGTCAGATAAAATGCTTTATATTCAATATTTTGGATGTTTTAAGATTTGTTTTGTAACTTAACATATGGTCTATCCTTGATAATGATCCATGTGCTGAGGAAAATAATGTATATTTTGCACTTCTTAAATGAATATTCTATAAATATCTAATAGATTCATTGGTCTAATAGTACAGATTACGTCTGATGTTTCCTTGCTGACTTTTTGTCTGGAAGATCTGTCCAGTTCTGAATGCGGGGTATTGAAGTTTCCAGCTATTATTGTATCAGGGCCAGTCTCTCTCTTTAGTGCTAATAGTATGTCCTTTACATATTTGGGTGCTTCAGTGTTGGGTGGATACATATTTTAAACTGTTATATCTTTTTGCTGAATTGACCCCTTTATCATTATATAGTAAGTATCTTCATCTCTTCTTACATTTTTCTTTTGCCTTGAAATCTATTTTGTCTGATATAAGTGTAATGACTCCTTCTCTTTTTAAGTGTCCATTGGTATGGCATGTATTTTTGCATCCCTTTTTTTTTCAGTCTATGTGTGTCTTTGTAGGCAGAGTGTGTTTCTTTCAGGTAGCAGATCAATGGGTCTTATTTTTTCATCCATTCAGACAGTTTGTCAGTTGAATGGAGAGTTTAGTCTATTTACATTCAATATTATTGATAATTAAAGACTTACTATTGGCATTTTGTTATTTGTTTTCTGGTTTTATAGTCTTTTTTTCCTTCCTGTTTTCCTCTATTGAAAGTGATTTTCTCTGTTGATATGATAGGGTTTTTTGCTTTTTACTTTTGTAAAAAGTACATTGTGCTTTTTGGTTTGACATTAACATGAGGTTTATAGATACTATCTTATAAACCCCATTACTTCAAACTGATAACCTCTTAACACTTCTTGCATAAATAAGCAAGCCAAAAAAAAAAAAAAAAAAAACTAATAAAAACTATGCCTTAACTTCATCCCCCAACTTTTAACTTTTTGATTCTATTTGTATATTGTACTATCTATGACTGAAAAAGTTGTAGTTATTTTTGATTAGTTTATCATTTAGTCTTTTGTAATATTTAGAATAAAAGTACTTTATATGACACAGTTACAGTGTCATGATATACTGTGTTTTTCTATGTACTTGCTATTACCATAGAGTATTATACCTTTAGGTGATTATATATTGCTCATTAATGTCTTCCTAGCACTGATGAAATCCATCAGCTTTTGTCTCAGAAAGTCTTATTTCATCACGTTTGAAGGATATCATCACCAGATGTACTATTCTATGGTAAAAAATATTTTCCTGCAGCACTTTAAGTATGTCATTCATACCACTTTTTCTTGGCTTATAAGGTTTCCACTGAAAAGTCTGCTGTGAGATGTGTGATAGCTCCATTGTATGTAATTTGTTTTTCTCTTACTGCTTTAAGGATCCTTCCTTTATCATTGAACTTTGGAAGTTTGACTTTTAAACGTCTTGTAGTTGTCTACAAGATATTGTAGACCTTTGGATTACATCTGCTTGGTGTTCTATAACCTTCTTGTACTTTGGATACTGATATCTTTCTCTATCTTGGGGAAATTCTGTGTTATGAACCTTTCAATAAACTTTCTACCTTGATCTCTTTCTCTACCTCCTCTTTAAAGCTGTTACTCTTAGATTTGCCCAACTGGGACTATTTCCTAGACCCCGTATATTTACTTCATTGTTTTTACTTTTTCTTTAGTGTCCTCTGAATACATATTTTCCAATAGCCTATATTTCTCACAAATTCTTTTTTTTTTTTCATCCATTCTATCATTAAAGGGCTTTAATTGAATCTTCAGTATACTAATTGCATTTTTCAGCTCCATAATTTCTGCTTGATTTCCTTTAATTTTTTAAATCTCTTTACTAAATTGATTTGATATAATTTGAAATTCTTTCTTTGTATTATCTTGAATTATTTGAATTTCTTTAACATGGCTATTTTAAATTCTATCTGAAAGGTCAAATATCTCAGTTTTCTTTTTTTCAGGATAGGTCCCTGGTGCCTATTTCATTTGGTGAGGTCTTATTTTCTTGAATGATGTTAATGCTGGTAGATGTTCCTCAGTGTTTGGGCATTAAAGAGTAAGGTATTGTATTCTTCACTATCTGGGCTTATTTGTAGTTCTTGTAGACTCATAGAGCAAGCACCTTGATGGTCTTTGACCAGATCCAGCAGAATTCTCTGGATTACCAAGTAGAGACTCTTGTTCTCTTCTTTTACTTTCTCCCAAATATAGAGAGTCTCTCTCTCTGTGTTTGGAACCACCTAAAGCTGGGGGGTCTAGTGACACAAGCAGCCCTGTGATCACCACTACTATAACTGCACTGGATCAGATCTGAAGGAAGCTCAGCACTAGATCTCACCCAAGTCCTGCTGTAACCACTCTCTGGCTACTTACTGCCTATGTTCACTCAAGTGTCTGGGACTCTACAATTAGCAGTTGGCAAAGCCAGCCAGGCCTGTGTCCTTCCCTTCATGGTGGTGAAGTTCCCAAGTGGGGCCCAGAAATTCTGTCCAGGAGTCAGGGACCAGTGTCAAATACCTTAGAAGTCTATCTGGTGTTCTATTATATTGCAGCTGAGCTGGTACTCAAACCAGATGCAGTCGTTCCCACTTTTCCTTCCCCCTTTAAAAGACAGAAGAAACTCTTACCATAGCCACTGCTACCCCAGGCCTCTAGGAATACTACCAGACTACTGGTTGATGCTCCTTAAGGTCCAGGGTCTCCTAAGTCAATTTGTGAATGCTGCCTGACCTGAGGCTCACTCTTTAGAGTAGTTGACTCCCCTCTGGCCCAGGGAAAGTCCATACATGCTGTCCAAAAGTCAAGTTTTACAATCAGAAATACCAAGAGCCTGCTTGGTACTCTAACTCCCTGTGGCTGAGCTGTAATTAAGGTGCAAGACAAAGTCCCCTTTACTTTACCCTCTGCTTTTCTCATGTAAAAGGAGTTTTGTTCCATAGCCACCATAGCTGTTAATGTGCTAAGTCTCACCTGAACCCAACAAGTCTCAGGAGCTCACCTAAGGCCCTCAATGTAGTACATGGGTATCTCTGCTGGTTATTGAGGACCAAAGGCTCTTCAGTTAGCAGATGAATGCTGCCAGCACTGGGCTCTTTCCTTCAAAGTGGTAGATTACCTTCTGGCCCAGGGTGAGTCTAGAAACATTATCTGCCAGCCAGAGCCTGAAATAGGGGCTCCACTGTTCTGACCAGGTGCCCTATCCTCTGTGGCTGAGCTGGTATTCAAGATGCAAGACAAAGTCTTCTTCATTCTTCCCTCCCCTCTCCTCCAGTGAAAGGACATATTTTGGATCCTAGACATGTGCAGCCTGGGGTTAGGGGAGGGGTGATGCTGGCACTCCCTGGTCTCCCACAGCTGTTGTTTCAGTATGTTATGTGCCATCAGGCCTCAGTCCACTGTCTATGGGTCTAGTTCAGCACTAGGATTCACCTAAAATTTACAGTACTTGCGGCTTAGATTGCCTTTTAGAGATACAAAGTGCTTTAGCCCTCTCTGGTGAGGCTCTCAGACACTCAAGTTCAAACCTCTGGGATAGGCAATTCCCTTCTGGGTAGGGCTGGTTTAGTGCTCCTTCCATGGGCAAGCATCAGCTGAGTTTTTCCTTTCTACTCTAAGGTAGCACTGAGTACAATACCTTACAATTGCTGTGTTCTTCTTTGAGTACCCAGATGTTTTCAGCACTATGCTATTGCTGCTGGGAGTGGCCGAGGGTGTCATAGGTGATTCAGGACTGTTGTCTTCAGTGCTTCTTTCAGCAATATAAAGTCAAAACCAGGTACTATGGGTACTCATTGATTTTTTTTTATTTTTATGAAGTTTTTTTTTTGTGTGTGTGTTGTAGATATTTGTTAAAATGGGGTTCTTGCAGGGGGCTGAGAAGGATGATCAGTGGAGATTTTTATTTTGCAATCTTCCTCCTATAACCTCTTCTAAATTGTTCACATACATTGAATACCAGACCTTGAACAAAGCACTGATTACCCTGACTTGAGTGTACATTTGCTATTTGATGCCAGGAGGTGAAGCTCATAGACCTGACTAAGAAGGAACTCTGGGCCGGAAATCCTGAACAAGACATCAAATTACATCTCTTCGGGGTAACAGTAAAAGTTTATTCTTAACACATCAAGAAAAAAACTAAAAATATGTCTCTCAAGAATAAATGAGAGGGCAGAATAGACAGAAAATCTGGATATAAAAGTATTCCTTAGAATGATTTGTTTTCAATGAACAGTAATCAATGCTGAGTAATATAAAATAAAGGAATCAATGGAAGGATTTAGGAGGACTCACGAAGTCTAGAAAACCCAGTTCTGTAAAAATTAATAATCATAGCCACCACAGGTCTATGTTAAACAAAATGAAGCAAAACAAACCTAACTGCCAATTTCATCATGGCATAATTTCTTAAGTAGGTGAGTTCCAAACATTTTCTAACTTAGCTTTCTCTGCTTACAATCTGAATTCTACGGAGAAAGAACAATCCATCTGCTGAGACTGGGTCCCTTGTAGCTTCATGCATAAGCACTACACCTTGATTAATATATCAACCTGATTATAGTTAAAGGCTGCTTGGTGATTCCACAAAAGGAAATTGGGCTTTATTGTCAAAAACAAAATAGATACACAAATAGTCAAAAAGTTTTCTTACATTTATTTGGGTTATTGGGTTATTCGCTCTCATAGTTTCAAGAGTTTGTAATTAGGTGGAGAATGAGAGAATATTCTGGAACATGAGGAATAATTTTGTGATTGAGGCAAGCCATACTATAGGTAGCTTGTTTCTCAAATACGAAGTTGTTTTGCTATTCCTTAAGGAAAGAGAAGTGAAGTGAGAAGCATGCATGTGTTCCTGACTCGGGTTCAAATGAATGAAGGTTTCACAATTATCATTGCATCCATGTATTTATACTTAGGTCTAGAATGTGGCAGGTACTTTAATATTGGATGAAAGAATTAATTAGTATATGAATAACTTTTGTATCTTTTTCCATATTTTATTTCAAGTCTTTAGATTTCTTGAAACGAGAGTTTATAACACTTTGGAGTTCTGGACAAAAAACTATTTCAAAATGGAAAGTACATTTTTTTTTTTTTTTAAAAAAAACACCTCCAGATACAGCTTAAATATATTTGTGAATTTTTTAATGTCAATTAACTTTGTTATCAGTAATGTTTTCTAACTCTAACATCAAAGCAAACTCAAATTTTCAGCTTCTTTAAGAGAACAAAAACGCTAGCAAAATATGATCCAACATAAGTTAGATTTTCTCCTCATAGTGAAAAACTCTATATGTTTGTGTTTTAAACCAAAATAGGAACCACTCTTTTTGAGTCTATAGTTGCATACAGTCACCAGTAACTGGTCTTTACCAGTTGTTGGAGGACAATGTTAACATATTTTCACTTTGAGGATGTGGTGAATTCTCAGAAGATTTAGCCAAAAAACCTATAAAGAATCTTTGGATGAAGTTTTTCTTCTAAATATATATAATCTTTTATCAAAGATCTTTGGGAGAAAAAAAATTTAAGACATTTATTAGAACTAAATTGTATTTAGCATCTTTAAATGCCAACTACAGTACTTAACATATAAAGACAAAAACCATTACTGCATTTATTTCTATCCTTAATGAAACTCTGAAATAGGCATTGTTATCTTTCTTGTACAGATTTTAAAAACAGCTTCAGGGAAGCTAAATATGTTTGCAAGCACTGGTATTTTGTAGGAGTAGAACTGGGATTTCATTGCACATCCTGTGGCCCTTTTTATATAGCAATGTAAAATGCGACATTAATCTGCATACTTTCTAAAAGACTCATTATACTGATCTCATAACAGGAATTATTTTTCCAGCTCTTCCATCCCATGTAAATAGTAAAAAGGTGAAAATAAAAATCAGTTTAAGATCAGTGAACCATCTAAATTTTAATTGTTCATCTTTGGCAATCTTAGTTAAGGTCATTTGGAGAAAATAAGTCTTCAAATAATTGCCTGATTCTGCTCAGAGGATGGAATTGACGTGTTGAGAGCAGTGGCAAAACTGGAAATTTTTTTTAGCCAGTGCCAACATATTGATAATAATCTGTGAGCCTATTGAATTTAAATTTTTGAGTTAAAAGATATGAATTTGTTACATTGTTATTCAAAAAATACTCCCGAAAAACAAAATGATGTCCTCACAATGAAATACTATAGAAAACATAATCCAAATTGATGAATACTAAAGACATTTAATCCTTCGGGAGTTTTTTTTTTTTTTTTTACCAAATAACTCCCTCTATATAATTGTCATAATTAAACTAATCTAAAATGTTTTATTTCTTAACATAAGAAAGCACTGTGAACAAGTCTAACAAAGAAAAAAAAATTAAACCATCTCAGTTAGGAGTGTGCTGCATAGGGAAGAGGCACCTGTGATCTGGTGAAATAAACTTTGAACCAAGGCTTAGACTACTTGGCTTTGAGTTCCACCCTTCTGCTTAGCAGATTTCCATGGAAAAATTATTTGATCTTTCTGAAGTATTTTTTCTTCTATGAAAAATGGGGATACAAATGTATCCCTTAAATAAAATTTTTAACATAAAATTTGCAACCCAGTAGGATATTTATACATATGAGTAGATTCTTAAGGGTTGTATATTTCCTAAAATTTTGCACATCTTTTTTTGAAGGTGTCAAGACACCTTCTAACACAGGGGCCTCAACCTCCAAGCCACAGACCAGGCCGGTACATGGCCTGTTAGGAACTGGGCCACACAACAGGCGGTGAGCAGTAGGCCAATAAGTGAAGTTTCATCTGTATTTACAGCTGCTCACACTACTGCCTGAGCTCCCTCTCCTGTCAGATCAGTGGTGGCATTAGATTCTCATAGGAGCAGGGACCCTATTGTGAACTATGCATGCTAGGGATGTAGGTTGCTGCAGTTTTTATGAGAATCTAATGCCTGATGATCTGTTACTGTTTTCCATCACCCCCAGATGGGACTGTCTAGTTGCAGGAAAACAGGCCCAGGGCTCCCACTGATTCTACATTATGGTGAGTTGTATAATTATTTGATTATATGTTATAATATAATAATAGAAATAAAGTGTGCAATAAACATAATGCACTTGAATTATCCCAAAACCATCCCCTCTCACCCTGGATCCATGAACGTTTTTCTTCCTCAAAAGTGATCCCTGGGGCCAACAAGGCTGGGGACCTCTGCTCTAACAGTTTCAGAATTACCAAATGTAAGAGTGTTTCAAAATAATTAAGAAAATGACTAAAGTATAGTTTAATAAATAATTGATTTTTAAGTCAGAATCTGAATTCAGGACATAAGATACTGCCCTTCAAGGATAGTGTGTATTCAAATGATCAATTGCACTGAAGTCTGTATAGCACTCATGCATTTCTCATTTCTGTTTCTAATGTGCTATCTTATTATGTAACTGAGGGTAGATATTATTTATTTGCATAGCCTAACACAGAGTTGTTTGTTGTTAAATGTTTGCAAGAATAAACAGAAAAGGGCCAATTGCTACATATGTTGGAATACAACTACAGTAGCATTTCCCAAAATGATATTTTGCAGAACAAAGTGGTTTTGAATTTTTGGTAATAAACAAACATAATTGATTAAACATGGTACTGAATGCTTCAGTAAGCTAAAATGTTCTGTGACTGTTAAAACAATAAAACCTTTTCCTCAGCATTTCTTTTTTCGACAGGACTTTCAGTTTTGACATGTGGATTTTGTGTTTGTGGTTGTTTTGGAAGAAGAATTTGTTATTGCTTATCACGAATAGAATACATGTAGCATAATTCACATACTATCTAAAGAAGTTAATAGGCTTGTTCTTAGTCCCGGTCATAAGGAAATCCTCATAAGTAGTTCATTCTCTACAAGTAGGTTTGTAGAGGAAATTGTAAATGTTTTTAAAACTTATTTTTCTGTTTTCTTTTTGATAAGGAAACTAATCTGCAAAGACATTAAATGACTTCTCACAAAAATGACCCACTTATTTTTTCAAATAAATATATTTTGCTGCCCAGAATGTGGAGATACACTTCTAGGTATTGGGAATATGCAAATATCAATCACACTTGTGCTATCAATGTTTGCCACCTAAAATGGACTGCAGATAGAGAAAAAACTAAGCAGTGACAAATCCAGGGGTAGAAATAGGAGCAAGCACTACCCAAGGGAGTAAAGAACTGTGTCAGAGGAGAGAATTTAAGGAGGACTTCTGCAGTCCAACAGTGAACCCACTATGCCATGAAAATTTCAAGGGCTTAACTTTGTTTTGTGGTTGACATTGTTATTGATTATTAAGCATTTTGGTTTCTTGACTCTCTGGGATAATGATTGGAAAGAGTCGCCTAAATTGCTTTGATTCACAGGTAATTAAATGACTCTCCACCTCACTTTGTGCTATGAAAGAAGATTACACAATTTATCTTGTCTAATAAGGCAGAAAAACAGTGGTAATGTGCTATTTCAGTGTTTCATTTTTTATCACATGGACTAGTGCTAGAAATGGGCTTGAAAGAAAAATATTAAAGGCATAATATCCACTTTTAAAGCAATTTTGTTTGATGTCAATTCATCATGTATTCTCCCACATTGCTCTGTAGGTACCAATTATGTGACTGGATACATATTGTTTACAGTGAGTGAAATGGTTAGTTTGAGACACTATTTTTTCCTTAAGAAATAAAGTAGCTAGAGGCGTTAGTCATTTCAACAATCACTAAATTCTCTACCTTATTAATATTTTTTTAACACTGAGAAAGTAAAATTTTGACAGCCTTTTTTATCAAACTAATTGAAAGGCCCATTGCTTTAATAAAGTAAAGTATTCCACTTCTGTCCTTTAAGAAAAAGTATGCTTTATAAAACTGCCCTTCATAGTTCAGTGAAAAATAAATTTTCAAGTGGATACAGGTTAGCTTTCCCAAATTCTACTACTTACAGTCTATATCCTAAATATGAGAAGATTTTAAAATATATTTATTTTACAGGCTAAACTTATAATGGAAGCATACACTTACTAATAGAAGAATCTTCCTACACTTGTATTATTGATTTTTCAATCTAAGATGGTATCATGCTGCATAGACAAGTTGTCGTAAAGTTTTGACACAGAGCTAGCATTTAGGCAAGTGATCATGGGTGTTCACCTCTGAATAGAGGTGGGGAAGTGAAATTTTACTGGTCCAAAGAGGACAACTCTATGTTAACACATTATACGTAGCACTAGATATGCTAGTTAGAGATTCAACAGCTATCTAAGACTATGTCATCAACTTGGCAATGGAAATTTCCTGTGGAGAAGATAGAAGGAGACTGATTCCTGATACTGGGAAGCATGTGATGTGGCTTGTAAAATAACTTCTTCCCCTTAAGAAAAAAAAACATTTTAATCTTGATGAGTTTTGTTTTACTTATTATACTTTAAGTTACAGAGTACATGTGTAGATTATGCAGGTTTGTTACATAGGTATACATATGCCATGGTCGTGGTTTGCTACATCCATCACCCTGTCACCTATATTAGGTATTTCTTCTAATACTATCCCTCCCCATCTCCCCTATCCCCTGCTATTCCTTTCCTAACACCCCACCCACCAGGCTTTGGTGTGTGATATGTGTCCGTGTGTTATCATCATTCAACACCCACTTATGAGTGAGAACGTGGTATTTGGTTTACTGTTATTGTGTCAGTTTACTGAGAATGATGGTTTCCAGTTTCATCCATGTCCCTGCAAAGGACATGAGCTCATCCTTTTTTATGGCTACGTAGTATTCCATAGTATATATGTGCTACATTTTCTTTATCCAGTCTATCATTGATGGGCATTTGGGTTGGTTTCATGTCTTTGCTATTGTGAACAGTGCTTCGGTAAACACACATGTACATGTATGTTTATAATAGAATGATTTATCATCCTTTGGATATATTCCCCTAATGGGATTGCTGGGTCAAATGGTATTTCTGTTTCTAGATCCTTGAGGAATTGCCACACTGTCTTCCACAATGGTTGAATTAATTTACACTCCCACAAACAGTGTAAAAGTGTTCCTATTTCTCTGCATCCTCTCCAGTATCTGTTGTCTCCTGAATTTTTAATGATCACCATCCTAACTGGTGTGGGTTGGTATCTCAATGTGGTTTTGATTTGCATTTCTTCAGTGACCAGTGATAATGAGCTTTTTTTCATGTTTGTTCGCTGCATATATGTCTTCTTTTAAAAAGTGTCTGTTCATATCCCTTGCCAACTTTTTGATGGGGTTGTTTGTTTTTTTTTCTTGTAAATTTGTTTTAGCTCTTTGTAGATTCTGGATATTAACCCTTTGTTAGATGGGCAGGTTGCAAACTTTTTTGCCATTCTGTTGGTTGCCAGTTCACTCTATTGATAGTTTCTTTTGTTGTGCAGAAGTGTTTAATTAGATTCCATGTGTCTATTTTGGCTTTTGTTGCCATTGCTTTTGGTGTTTTAGTCATGAAGTCCTTGCCCGTGCCTGTGTCCTGAATGTTATTGCCTAGGTTTTCTTCTAGTGTTGTTATGGTGTTAGGCCTCATGTTTAAATCTGTAATCAATCTAGTGTTAATTTTTATATAAGATGTGAAGAAGGGATTCAGTTTCAGCTTTCTGCATATGGCTAACTAGTTTTCCCAGTACCATTTATTAAAAAAGGAATCCTTTCCCCATTGCTTATTTTTGTCAGATTTGTCAAAGATCAGATGGTTGTAGTTGTGTGGCATTCTTTCTGAAGCTTCTGTTCTGTTCCATTAGACTATATCTCTGTTCTGGTACCAGTACCATGCTGTTTTGATTACAGTAGTCTTATAATATAGTTTGTAATCAGGTAGCATGATGCCAACATTTTGTGTTTTGTTTTTGTTTTTTTTCCCTTTTTTTTGGGGACCATATGAAGTTTATTTTTTTTTTTTTCCAAATTCTGTGAAGAAATTCATTGTTGGGTTGATGGGGATAGCATTGAATCTATAAATTACTTTGGGCAGTATTTTTTGTTTTTGCTGTTGCTACACTCAGCCAAACCTAAATTCCAACAATTGAATTTGCTGTCAAGAAATGCTCACAATGAATATGAGAAAACAATAGAAAAAGATAGAAATAGTTTAATGCTAATTATGAGGAAAATATAATAAGAAAGGGGATGAGGAGAAGAAAGAAGAGGAACACTGGAAGAAAACTGGTAATACAGATATTAAATATGTTCATCTTAGTGTATATCTTGGATAAAGATTATAAGCAACTGAATTATTTGCTATATATGTGTATGTATGTGTGTGTGTGTGTGTGTGTGTGTGTGTGTTATGTTTTACCCATGAAGTAAAATTTTAATACCTTTAGACTCAAAAATATTTATACTAAAAGTTAATTAAAAAATTGAAAGTTCCCAGAAAAAGTGAAGAAAATTAGTTTGTACTTCACCAGCCAGATCCTGTAAGAGTCCCACCCATTGGCTTCCTTGTTTTTTGTCAAACTCTCTTGATGCTGAAACACATACCTATTCTCCAGTGATTTTAAAAAGGGCAGTTCAAAAGATGATCTAAGTGTCATTATGAACATTGAACAGTGAGGGAAATATATACTTTCATCACATAGAGCTACTACCATCTGTATCAAAGTATCATAAAGTGATTATTAGATTGAGTAATTTAAAAAGTTAAGCACATTTTTGCAGAGTAAATTGAAGTGCATAAAGCAAAATACGCTAGCAAGTGTAAAGCATGCCTATAGTAGACAAGTAATCTATAATGTCATAGCATGAATGTTGATCACAATGATATACAAAAGGTTTGTGTACACAAAAGGTACACAGAGGTGCACAAAAGGTACACAGAGGTGCTAATCTGGGCAACAGAAAGCACATTTCAGCAAAGAAGGTACTGATGCCCATGTTCTACTGTTAAGGGCTACATTGTGTCCTGTCAAAATTCACACGTTGAAATTCTGACACCTACTACCTCAAAATGTGATCTTATTTGGGAATACGGATGTTGCAGATGTTATTTAGGATGAGGGCTACTGGAACAGGTGGGCCCCTAATTCACTATGAATAGTGTAAATATAAAAATAGGTCATATGTAAAGAGACACACACAGGAAGATGATACAAAAATGTTATCTGAAAATGAAGGCAGAGATAGAGATAATACTTCTGTATAGTAAGGAATGCCAAAGAGTTCAAGCAAACCACTAGAAACAAAGGGAGAGGTGTGGAACAGATTCTTCCTTGTAGCCCTCAGAAGACGTATACTTACCTGGCACTTGAATCTAAGGCTTCTCACCAACAGAACTGTGAGACAATACATTTCTTTTGTTTAAGCCACTCAGTTTGGGATATAGTAGTCCTAAGAGACTAATACATCTTCCAACTTGAATTTATATGCCCCTCCACACACACATTCTCATTAGTTCCTTTCTCTCTCATACACACATACTCTGACACAGGTGCAGCCCCCACTTCCTTACACCATCATACCGTCAATTATTGAACCCTGTAACTAGACATTATTACTTCGTTTCAGGACAACTATAAATTCCCATTCGACAACTGATCTCCAATTTCTAGTAGTGCATTAACTAATTTTTCACAGTTCTGGTATTCTGAGAGAAAATTACATAAATCTGTATTACTATGGTTAGGTTGCCATCACAGACTATCACAGACTGGGAAGCTTAAACAAAACCAATTTTCTCACATTTCTGGAAACTAAAAGTTCTAGATCAAATTGCTGTCAAGATTAGTTTCATGAGGCCGGTCTTCCTGGGTTTTCAGACAGCTACCACCTCCTTGCTGTATTTTCATACATCCATTTATCTGCATATATATGGAGAGGGATAGCTCTCTAGTATTTCTTCCTCTTTTTTATAAGAACACCAATCCTATTGAATTAGCGCTCCATTCTTATGACCATATTTAACTTTAACTTCTTAAAGGCCCTGTCTCTAAATACACTCATGTTGGAAGCTAAGACTTCAACATATGAATTGTGGAGAACTAAAATATATGTTAATGTATGTGTACTCAATAGAATGAAGCCAAACCCCTTGTGAAAATTGGGCATTTTTTATTGGGCCAAATTAGCTTACTAAAAAAAAAAAGTCATTATTTATGACAGATTTAGAAAAGGCTTTTGATATTACACAGAGATATTAAGTTTTTCTAAGTGAAATTGTATCATGTATTTCAAAATGCAAATTATATGTGATACATAAAAACCTTTAGTAAATGAAGGAGTGTTTCTTAAATGATTTGGTATTAGTATAATTTGAGCTTGCTTTGCATAATGGTGAAGATAAACTAACATGGTTATAATAACTTTGAAAAACAAACACTTTGTAAATCTTATTTATAAACATAATGCTCTGTGATATTATGTTATAATAATTAACAACTTTGTGAAACTTTTAGAAATCTCAATGAATTTGATATCTGAAATGAAACACAGTAAATCTGGTGGCATTCTCAGTGTCACAATTAAAAAAAATTAACATTTACTCCAAATAAAGTTTAGGAAAAAATCTTTTAACTCCGATCCAGTCAACATCTGCTTACATCTTTTTTTTTTTTATTACTAGCCATCAGATCACCTAATCTTTTTGAATCTCAGTTTCTTTATATGCAAGATGAGCTGAAAACATAGACTGCAACAATAGATATTACAGAAAAGCAGTGCAACAAAGATGGCTGCATGTTGAATAAAGCCATGCACAAATATAAGAATTCTTAGTAGTGCTATTTGGTTAGGAAACAGCTTGCAGATAGGTTCTCTAGGATAGGTAAAATGCTATGGAAGCAGATAACGGAGATTCGACTGTGTAGAGTAAGAATTTGTTTTCCTCTTTATGAGCAAGGATTATTATAGAAATGTTAATAATGCTTAAAATATAAACAAGAATGTAAAAAGAACTTAATTTTCGTAGTTGACAAAAAAATCCTATTAAAAAGTGAGCAAAGAACATGAACAGTCAGTCACTTCTCAAAAGAAGACATACTTGTGGCCAAAAAGCCCATGGAAGAAGCTTGATATCACTGTCCATTAGAGAAATGCAAATCAAAACCACAGTAAGATACGATCTCATGCCAATCAGAATGGCTATTATGAAAACGTCAAAAAAGATAAGATTCTGGCAAGGCTGCAGAGAAATAGGAACACTTTTTACACTATTGATGAGTATGTAACTTAGTTCAACCATTGTGGAAGACAGTGTGGCAGTTCTTCAAAGACCTAAAACCAGCAATACCGTTTGACTCAGCAATCCCATTACTGGGTATATACCTAAAGTAGTATAAATCATTCTACCATAAAGAGACATGCACACAAATGTTCATTGTGCCATTATTTACAATAGCAAACCAAAATTGATTTAATTTGCTCTTGTAAATAGTGTTGCAATGAACTTTTATGTGACGTGTCTTTATTATTTATTTTCCCTAAAATTTAGGGAATCAATCTAAATGCTCATTTATGACAGAATGAATAAAGAAATTGTGCTATGTATACATCATGGAATAATATGCAGCCATAAAAAGAAATGAGATCATGTATTTTGTGGGAACATGAATGCAGCTGGAGGCTATCAACCTTAGAAAACTAACACAGAACAGAAAACCAAATATCGCATATTCTCACTTATAAGTGGGATCTAAATGACAAAACTTAGGAACAGAAAGAAGGAAAGAACAGGGCACTAGGGTCCACTTGAGCAGAGAATGTGGTAGGTGGGAGAAGCGTAGAAAAGATAACTATTGGATACTGGGCTTAATGCTTGGCTGATGAAATAATCTGTATAACAAAACCCCATGACATGTGTTTACGTATGTTACAAACCTTCACACCCCCAAACCTAAAATAAATTTAAAAAAATAATAAAAACAAAATAAGTCACATACTTTTATTTTCTCATAATTGGTGTTAAAGAGTTTTTATAAACACAAAAGTTATATGTATTCTACTTTAATGCATTATTTTTTGGAACACCTCATAATTCCATCAATAGGTGAGGCATATCTTTTAGTGCACTTCATAAATGACTAACGTGGAGCCCAAAGATTTTGAAACACAATTTTGAGACACATAAAGAAGAGACACATGAATGAGACTCAAATCTTGACCTTTTGTTTTTGTGTTACATGTACTTTTTTGTACAACCCATTGCTGCTTCTATGAAAAGACAATAATTACTACATATTGAGACCAGATTACTAAATGGAGCAACAATAGTATAGCTAAGAATGACAAGTCTTGTGGTTTGTACCAGGTGACACCTCTTTTGCTTTTGGATGCAAGACATTCTGGAAGTTAATATAACATTTGTAAAATTGTGTTACATATGTTATAGTTACATGTGTTATTACATATTACAAATGTTAATGTAGGTTAAAAATGGTTTTGGTGAAATGAGTTGTTTCTGTCTTGCTGTCTTTACAATTTCTTGGATGAAATTCAAGCAAAGATTCTGGAAAACATGTAGCTTTAATGTGTGAGACATTTAATGCAACCAACTTGATAAAGAAGTAGGGTAGGGCTTGGGGAAGGCACCTTATAATTTAAGGACTCAAAAATAATCTGTGAGATTCTTTAAAAAATATTCTAAGTCAATATTAATATTTCGTGGGTACTTCTTTTAAACCCCAAAATTTCTGACACTTTAACTGTTGCTGTCTTTAGTTTTGATTGATGAATGAGTCATCTAACCCATTCTCTCCAGGAACTACTGATTGAGGTCCAGAGGTTGAATCAGAGTTTCTAATTTGGAGGAGAAATGACATGACCATGATCTTAGAAGCCTCTAGTAGTGTTTTCTTATACATTCTGCCAAACACCTGCCTGCTTATCAGGTGAATCATCTTTTTGGAACAGAAATTTAGCAACCACATTTAAAGCTCTCCTAGCTATTCTTGATGCACACTGTTCCTTGAGAAACACTGGCCAAGAACCAACAGTGTTTCATGAAAGAGAAAACCATTTTGCTCTTTCCCAAATGATTTTCATTCATTAGGATTATTTCAACAAGACTTTAGGGACTCTTTCAATTTCCTCTGCATTCTACTGATCAATGGTTCTTTTCTAAGATCTTCTTTATGTTTGGGTCCAATATCAATCTGCCTTTGTGGTGAAATGAAATTTTCCTGGTAAATACAAGCCTGTTTCTTGCTCTTCGCAGTACTACTTGACAATGTGTTAGAAAAACCAATCATCCCTTGAATACATTTCATAACAAACATAATCTAATGTAGGACTACATCTATGCAAAATTGTTTTTGAAATAAAAAATTTTGTGAATAACATTTTTCTCTTAAATGAGATTAGAACAAGAAAGTGGCATGTTCATGGTCAAATATGTTGGCAAGATGAGGTACTTTTTTAAATTTATGTGTACCTATGTGTATTTTTTTTATTCATATTAGATATAGTTACCTTGCATCATTACACATTGCCACAGAGACTTTTACCTTAAAACGTATAAATCTTGATCATGTTACATTGTTGTTTCATTTATCCTAACTGGCCTAAAAATGCAGAATTTCCATAGTACCCACTTCAAGAAAGAAAGCCTTTTACTTTTATTTGAAATATTTAAGGCTTTGAAATGTTTGTTCTCATTTGACCCATCCCCAAAAGACCAAAAAGCAAAAGATTTGTGAAGGTTATCAATTACAGTTTGACAGTGCTTTCTATGAATATCAATCATGGTCCTCACTCTCAGAACTAAGCAGTAAAAGACAGTCAAAGAGAAGAGTGTGAAAAACTTCTACTCAGTCATATCTGGTGTCATTTCTAGACTGCATGTTTCTAGGAAAAGCTTTTTTCTTTTTTTCTTTTTCTTTTTTCTTTTTTTGGCTCTGGCCAAACTGGAACGCTTGTATTATAGATTTCCCTTCCACACAAAGAATCTATAAGCAATACACCAAAAACTCCAGAGGGACATAAATACAGAATTTACAAGATTATATACAAAGGTACAGTTCAAAAATTTTACCTTAGGTTTTCCTTCCAAAATTTTACTTTTGTCCTTCAAAACCATTGGGCTTCCTAGCATGCATGCTGTGATAATAGCTAAAGCCTTCCTAGTTTTACATTCTCACTTTTCAGTTATATTCGGGATTCTCATTCTCATCCATTCATAATGCAGGACACCATACTTCTCACCAATTTGATATCCTCACTTGAATATCATAACCTGTTCATTATTTAATAAAGTCTTTTCATTTGAAAGTTATATTTGTGCTTCACAAACTAGTTTTTTAAATGATCTTTGGAGAAAAGCTTGTGATGGACACTTCAAATTAGTATTATTTTGCAGAATTCTTCCTTACTGAAGATATGCAGGAGGGATTTCCAACATGTGAGAACCAGAGTTAATATAAGAGGCTCCAGATTCTATATGCATAACAAAACATTTGTAGCATGTATGTAGAATGATTTTCCAAATGTTTAGTAAAATGCATGTCATTAAAACATTATCAACAGCTATTTGAACTTACAAAGTTATTACATGGGGATTATCTCCAACGTTTTCACTTTAAATTTTTGGGGAAATGCCTAAAGAAGGCAAACCTAAAATTCCAAACATTTACTTCATTTTCAAGTGGAGCTAACATTGTCCTACCTCCCATCATCCCTACCCCAGTTCAATGTAGTTCATTTGGTATTGAAATTGGAATTTGGTCCCTTCCTCAAAAAGGATGAGATCAATAATATGAAAGGACTTCAGTGATTGCCCCACCCACTCAGCTATGATTTACTTTTTACACATTATAACATGATCAACCAAGTCAAGATCAAATATTTTCACATTCTCTTTTCTAGTTAAAATAGTTGAACTACACGTTTTCTATTATTCAGTCCTACTTTTACCCAAAACCTATAAAATTTCTGAGGATACAGGAAGTGCATCCTGTCAGAAGACATCAAATCTTATTCAGATAAAAGGCAGACACCAATTTTGTCTATTTGTTTGGATTCTTAAGTATAACAATTGTCACTGATAACTGTTTTAATGATTTAGGCAAAAACTACCTATTAAAGTTTTTTCTACCAAATTCTGCACTGTACCAAGGAACAGCTAAGTTAACTAGTAGCAAAAAAGACTTCCAGTTTTAATGCCTGCTTTACTAATGCTTATAGAGCTTAAAATACTCTTTTGAGAACTGAAGTGGAAAACAGGAACAATTGGTACCTTAGCATCAGTGCTATTTTTGAGTACATTAGTCACCACTGATGATTTTGGGTCTACACTATGAGAATAATAAACGTTTCCCAAATTTTTGCATCACAACCTAACCAACGATAATAGAATAAATGCCATTTGAAAAATCACACCATACTTACAAGATAAAATTTATATAGAGAAATAGAAATACACAGATACAGATGTTTTCTGTTGTTTTGGTAACTTCTTTTTCTTTCTCCATATATTTTAACATTGAGGACAATAATGTTAAAAGTATAATTAGGAGAGCTTCATCTGTTGATAGCCTTGTAGTAGGTTTTGTTCTAGAAGTATTTCTTTAATGCAGTGCAGACTTTTTTGTGAAAGGTAGAGAAAAATAATTTTTTATGCAGAGGTACTGATCACTGGAATGTTCTTGCCAAACTATTATTTGCTATCATGAACAAAGCTACTTCACATATTGCAAATGGAATATACACTCTGGTGTTTGGCTATCAACCTTAGAAAACTAACACAGAACAGAAAACCAAATATCGCATATTCTCACTTATAAGTGGGATCTAAATGACAAAACTT
This sequence comes from Saimiri boliviensis, assembly GCF_048565385.1. Classification (NCBI taxonomy): domain Eukaryota; kingdom Metazoa; phylum Chordata; class Mammalia; order Primates; family Cebidae; genus Saimiri; species Saimiri boliviensis. The sequence goes on from NC_133452.1 coordinate 74,684,089, forward strand.
AGGAACAGAAAGAAGGAAAGAACAGGGCACTAGGGTCCACTTGAGCAGAGAATGTGGTAGGTGGGAGAAGCGTAGAAAAGATAACTATTGGATACTGGGCTTAATGCTTGGCTGATGAAATAATCTGTATAACAAAACCCCATGACATGTGTTTACGTATGTTACAAACCTTCACACCCCCAAACCTAAAATAAATTTAAAAAAATAATAAAAACAAAATAAGTCACATACTTTTATTTTCTCATAATTGGTGTTAAAGAGTTTTTATAAACACAAAAGTTATATGTATTCTACTTTAATGCATTATTTTTTGGAACACCTCATAATTCCATCAATAGGTGAGGCATATCTTTTAGTGCACTTCATAAATGACTAACGTGGAGCCCAAAGATTTTGAAACACAATTTTGAGACACATAAAGAAGAGACACATGAATGAGACTCAAATCTTGACCTTTTGTTTTTGTGTTACATGTACTTTTTTGTACAACCCATTGCTGCTTCTATGAAAAGACAATAATTACTACATATTGAGACCAGATTACTAAATGGAGCAACAATAGTATAGCTAAGAATGACAAGTCTTGTGGTTTGTACCAGGTGACACCTCTTTTGCTTTTGGATGCAAGACATTCTGGAAGTTAATATAACATTTGTAAAATTGTGTTACATATGTTATAGTTACATGTGTTATTACATATTACAAATGTTAATGTAGGTTAAAAATGGTTTTGGTGAAATGAGTTGTTTCTGTCTTGCTGTCTTTACAATTTCTTGGATGAAATTCAAGCAAAGATTCTGGAAAACATGTAGCTTTAATGTGTGAGACATTTAATGCAACCAACTTGATAAAGAAGTAGGGTAGGGCTTGGGGAAGGCACCTTATAATTTAAGGACTCAAAAATAATCTGTGAGATTCTTTAAAAAATATTCTAAGTCAATATTAATATTTCGTGGGTACTTCTTTTAAACCCCAAAATTTCTGACACTTTAACTGTTGCTGTCTTTAGTTTTGATTGATGAATGAGTCATCTAACCCATTCTCTCCAGGAACTACTGATTGAGGTCCAGAGGTTGAATCAGAGTTTCTAATTTGGAGGAGAAATGACATGACCATGATCTTAGAAGCCTCTAGTAGTGTTTTCTTATACATTCTGCCAAACACCTGCCTGCTTATCAGGTGAATCATCTTTTTGGAACAGAAATTTAGCAACCACATTTAAAGCTCTCCTAGCTATTCTTGATGCACACTGTTCCTTGAGAAACACTGGCCAAGAACCAACAGTGTTTCATGAAAGAGAAAACCATTTTGCTCTTTCCCAAATGATTTTCATTCATTAGGATTATTTCAACAAGACTTTAGGGACTCTTTCAATTTCCTCTGCATTCTACTGATCAATGGTTCTTTTCTAAGATCTTCTTTATGTTTGGGTCCAATATCAATCTGCCTTTGTGGTGAAATGAAATTTTCCTGGTAAATACAAGCCTGTTTCTTGCTCTTCGCAGTACTACTTGACAATGTGTTAGAAAAACCAATCATCCCTTGAATACATTTCATAACAAACATAATCTAATGTAGGACTACATCTATGCAAAATTGTTTTTGAAATAAAAAATTTTGTGAATAACATTTTTCTCTTAAATGAGATTAGAACAAGAAAGTGGCATGTTCATGGTCAAATATGTTGGCAAGATGAGGTACTTTTTTAAATTTATGTGTACCTATGTGTATTTTTTTTATTCATATTAGATATAGTTACCTTGCATCATTACACATTGCCACAGAGACTTTTACCTTAAAACGTATAAATCTTGATCATGTTACATTGTTGTTTCATTTATCCTAACTGGCCTAAAAATGCAGAATTTCCATAGTACCCACTTCAAGAAAGAAAGCCTTTTACTTTTATTTGAAATATTTAAGGCTTTGAAATGTTTGTTCTCATTTGACCCATCCCCAAAAGACCAAAAAGCAAAAGATTTGTGAAGGTTATCAATTACAGTTTGACAGTGCTTTCTATGAATATCAATCATGGTCCTCACTCTCAGAACTAAGCAGTAAAAGACAGTCAAAGAGAAGAGTGTGAAAAACTTCTACTCAGTCATATCTGGTGTCATTTCTAGACTGCATGTTTCTAGGAAAAGCTTTTTTCTTTTTTTCTTTTTCTTTTTTCTTTTTTTGGCTCTGGCCAAACTGGAACGCTTGTATTATAGATTTCCCTTCCACACAAAGAATCTATAAGCAATACACCAAAAACTCCAGAGGGACATAAATACAGAATTTACAAGATTATATACAAAGGTACAGTTCAAAAATTTTACCTTAGGTTTTCCTTCCAAAATTTTACTTTTGTCCTTCAAAACCATTGGGCTTCCTAGCATGCATGCTGTGATAATAGCTAAAGCCTTCCTAGTTTTACATTCTCACTTTTCAGTTATATTCGGGATTCTCATTCTCATCCATTCATAATGCAGGACACCATACTTCTCACCAATTTGATATCCTCACTTGAATATCATAACCTGTTCATTATTTAATAAAGTCTTTTCATTTGAAAGTTATATTTGTGCTTCACAAACTAGTTTTTTAAATGATCTTTGGAGAAAAGCTTGTGATGGACACTTCAAATTAGTATTATTTTGCAGAATTCTTCCTTACTGAAGATATGCAGGAGGGATTTCCAACATGTGAGAACCAGAGTTAATATAAGAGGCTCCAGATTCTATATGCATAACAAAACATTTGTAGCATGTATGTAGAATGATTTTCCAAATGTTTAGTAAAATGCATGTCATTAAAACATTATCAACAGCTATTTGAACTTACAAAGTTATTACATGGGGATTATCTCCAACGTTTTCACTTTAAATTTTTGGGGAAATGCCTAAAGAAGGCAAACCTAAAATTCCAAACATTTACTTCATTTTCAAGTGGAGCTAACATTGTCCTACCTCCCATCATCCCTACCCCAGTTCAATGTAGTTCATTTGGTATTGAAATTGGAATTTGGTCCCTTCCTCAAAAAGGATGAGATCAATAATATGAAAGGACTTCAGTGATTGCCCCACCCACTCAGCTATGATTTACTTTTTACACATTATAACATGATCAACCAAGTCAAGATCAAATATTTTCACATTCTCTTTTCTAGTTAAAATAGTTGAACTACACGTTTTCTATTATTCAGTCCTACTTTTACCCAAAACCTATAAAATTTCTGAGGATACAGGAAGTGCATCCTGTCAGAAGACATCAAATCTTATTCAGATAAAAGGCAGACACCAATTTTGTCTATTTGTTTGGATTCTTAAGTATAACAATTGTCACTGATAACTGTTTTAATGATTTAGGCAAAAACTACCTATTAAAGTTTTTTCTACCAAATTCTGCACTGTACCAAGGAACAGCTAAGTTAACTAGTAGCAAAAAAGACTTCCAGTTTTAATGCCTGCTTTACTAATGCTTATAGAGCTTAAAATACTCTTTTGAGAACTGAAGTGGAAAACAGGAACAATTGGTACCTTAGCATCAGTGCTATTTTTGAGTACATTAGTCACCACTGATGATTTTGGGTCTACACTATGAGAATAATAAACGTTTCCCAAATTTTTGCATCACAACCTAACCAACGATAATAGAATAAATGCCATTTGAAAAATCACACCATACTTACAAGATAAAATTTATATAGAGAAATAGAAATACACAGATACAGATGTTTTCTGTTGTTTTGGTAACTTCTTTTTCTTTCTCCATATATTTTAACATTGAGGACAATAATGTTAAAAGTATAATTAGGAGAGCTTCATCTGTTGATAGCCTTGTAGTAGGTTTTGTTCTAGAAGTATTTCTTTAATGCAGTGCAGACTTTTTTGTGAAAGGTAGAGAAAAATAATTTTTTATGCAGAGGTACTGATCACTGGAATGTTCTTGCCAAACTATTATTTGCTATCATGAACAAAGCTACTTCACATATTGCAAATGGAATATACACTCTGGTGTTTCATTACGGCAATTAAAACACTTTCTAAGATTTGGTTACTCATATCCCTGAAATTGTGCTGTATTTTTTGACTAAGAATGAAGTGTCATATTTTTGTCATAGCAGAACTGTGATGAACATTAAGTGTTTATAATTATCATTTTTAATCCATTATAGCTCAGAAGCTAATCACATGCAATTGACAATATCAGCTGAGCTAAAAATACTTTTCTTTTTCCTGTTTCTATATCCTCACATGATTTCTGTGGTTGAGATCCAATTTCTCACTTGGAAAACAAAGGAAAAAAGTTAAGATGATTAGGGCTATGTCAGCAAACAATTAAATGAATTTGGTTAATTTTTCCAACAATTAATTGATTCAGTCAAAACAATCAACAAGCTAATTGCTTTACTAAATTAATAAATCACCTGAAGCCATCAATCCTGTAGCCCTAAATCTGGCTCTAATATCAGGAAGAAAACACTAAGCCAGAAGTCACACAGTTAACTCTTCATCAATATTTTTCAGTTGAAATTCTAACAGTGTTGTACGAATAGTTTAATTTCTCCAAAACGCTGTAAATGTTATACACAATTTAAAATAATTCCAACATACTTTATTTGCCAAACAATAAACATTAATAGTGGTAAAATGATAAATCATATAACTAGTGATCTTAAATAGCTGTAATTTGGGGATACATTATATCAATATATCAGTTCTGCTTAAAGAGTTTTTTCTAAAAGTATATTTATTTCATAACTATATTGCATTCTACCAACTACATTTATTCATTTTTATTTTACTATGATGTTGCCTACTCCAAAATCTTCTACAAGGGTTTCTTTGTTCAATATTATGCATACCTATGACCAGATTCTTATATTTGTTTTATTGGAATATATTCTCAAATAATTGACCAGAGAGCATTTCTATACCTGCTTTCTCAAAGTATTTCAAAATCATTGTTATATATTGTCTGTTTAATTTCCAGAATAACTGAACAAACTCACAACTGATTAACAAATCTAAACATATGCATGCTTCTAGATAGTCTGGCAAAACAGTTAATGAATTATATTAGATTAGGAGATATAAAGTCAATCATTAAAATTGTCTCAACTTGCATTATTTACAAAAATTTACATTTTACAATTGTAAATTGTAAATGTAAATGTACAATTTACAATTGTCTCAATTTTCATAATTTACAAAATAGTTTAAATATATTGTCTTTTTTATATACTTTAAGTTCTGGGATACATGTGCAGAACGTGTAGGTTTGTTACATAGGTATACATGTGCCATGGTGGTTTGCTGTACCACCAACACATCTTCTACATTAGTTATTTTTTCTAATGCTATCCCTCCCCTATCCCCTCAGCCCCTGACAGACTCCCCTGTGTGATGTTCCCCTCCTTGTGTCCATGTGTTCTCATTGTTCAACTCCTACTTATGAGTGAGAGCATGCGGTTATTTGTTTCTCTGTTAGTTTGCTGAAAATGATGATTTCATCCATGTTCCTGCACAGGACATGAACTCATTCTTTTTTATGGCTGCATAGTATTCCATATATTGTCTTAACAATTTACATTGTTTTTATCCCTTGAAATAATGTTTCCTTAATTTCTCTTCAGTGGTATCTACATCAATTCTTGAAAATTTGCAGGGTAATTTTTTATGCATTCCCATTATTGCTACTGCTGTGTTTGATTACATTTAATTAAGCTAAAAGTTTATAGCTGTACGTATATGTATACATATAGATGTATACATATAGATGTGGGCAGATCACTTAAGATAAGGAGTTTCAGACCAGCCTGGCCAACATGGTGAAACCCCATCTCTACTAAAATTTTTTTAAAAAATTAGCAGGACACAGTGGCATGTACCTATAGTCTCACCTACTCAGGAGGCTGAGGCATGAGAATCACTTGTACCCAGGAGGTGGAGGTTGTAGTGAGTGGCGATTGCACCACTGCACTTCAGCCTGGGCGACAGAGTCTCTGTTTATATATATATATATATATATGATATATATATATATATGATATATATATGATATATATATATGTGATATATATATGTTATATATATGTTATATATGTTATATATGTTATATATATGTGTTATATATGTGTTATATATGTGTTATATATATGTGTTATATATATGTGTTATATATATGTTATATATGTTATATATATGTTATATATATGTTATATATATGTTATATATATGTTTTAATAATATAGAATATAAGTATAACATATATTCCTATTGTTACTTTGTCTCTATTTTTTAATATTCCTTAATTTTGTTCCTGTCCTCATTGTTGGGTTGCATCTGACTGGTCATTATTAGAATAACATTGATCTAATTTGAACCCTATAATACCTTTCAAATTAAGATTTTTTAATTAAAAAATGTATTATTTAGTGCCTGTTCCATGTAACTCTATATTTCAAAAGTGTGAAATATCTTTTTCTCTGGAATCCCCATAGCAAGTATTGTGGATTATACTTTTAGGATTCCCTTGATTCACTATTTTAGTGTATTTCCATAAATTACATGGTCTACAACTTGGTGTTATAATTGCTTTTCAAGTATGCACCATGCAGTAAGTGATTTTATTCATTAACTCTTTACAAGTGTATAAAGTGTTCTTCAAAGCCCAAGTTTCATCTCTGTCAGAGTCACCTGAAGTGTTTCAACAAGGAATTCTGAGTCAAAAAAAAAAAAAAAATACCCTGAAAGTTAGACCAGAAAAAACTATACATTTTTTCCCTTTTTAAAATTAATTTTTAGTGGATTTTTTTTTTCTGCTCACCAAGGTCTGCGGACCACTATCCTACAACCCAATTATTCTCTCTCCCCTTCTAAATATGAGGAAATAAAGGCGAGAAGTTAAATGTCTTGCCTGAAGCTGCCTAATATATGGGCATGGAGTGAAGATTATAGATCTGGTAGCTTTTCTCCAAGGCTCAGTTTATAACTACCTGATAACACCAATTCAAACCCTCTGAGGAAATAATTCAAAGAGGCTGCAACTCTTTATTCTTTCTGATCTAAAATTAACTAGTTTGTATTGATTCAAATGCATATTGGAAAACTAAAACATGGATTTGCAAGTTTGGATGACATTGAAGCTAAAGAGAAGACAGTTCTAGAAGACAACTAAAATTATTTACAAAGTTCACATCTTTAGAATTAGAAGTATGTCATGTAATCTGTAAAACAAACCATATAATCTATGCCATAATTTCCATATTATGCCTGTTTCTTATATGGTTTGGTGAGTGCAGTGTCTGGCAGCAAAATAATATGAAAGCATACATATCCAAACAGATATACAGACACCACCTCTAGTTTAAGAATTACTACTCATGCCTGTAATCCCAGCACTTAGGGAGGCTGAAGCAGGAGGACTGCTTGAATTCATGAGTTTGAGAGCAGCCGGGGCAACATGATGAGACACTGTTTCTATTAACAATACAAAAGAGAGGGGGGAAAAAAAAAAAAAAAACGGGCATGAAGGTTCCTGGTTGGGGTCCTAGCTACTCAGAGGGCTGAGGTGGGAGGATTGCTTGAACCCAGGGTTGGAGGTTGCAGTGAGGCAAGATGGAACCACTGCTCTGCAGCCTGGGTAACAGAGCAAGACCCTAACTCAAACAATACAACGAAACAAAAACAATAAAATAATTACCACTTTAATTATTTTATAATATTTTTTCACATACTAGATGTTCTCTTAATAAGGTGTGCCTCCGACAATTCAGAATTACATACTGTTTAGATAAACAATTGTTGCAGGATGTTACAGAATTATAAGTTGTAAGAACTTCCCTTGAAAAAATTTTGATTCTCATAAATAATAAGTTAAGATATTATATAATAGTTTGATTCATGACCTATGGCCAACACAAATGAAGTGCCATATTTATATATATAAATCTATTAACCCATTAAGGGGGTTATTTATTATTTTGAGATGAAAGCAACACAAAATTTCAGGGTTGCCTTATTTTGAATAAAAAATAGGAATGCAAAGCAGATTTGAGAAAAAATTCAGATTCACACAATTTTTAAACTAAGACTAGGATGGCCAGATGCAGTGACTAATGCCAGTAGTCCCAGCACTTTGGGAGGCAGAGGAGGGTGGATCACTTGAGATTAGGATTTCAAGACCAGTCTGCACAACAGTGGAACCCCGTCACTACTAAAAATACAAAAATTATCCAGGCATAGTGGTGAGCACCTGCAGTCACAGCGACTCAGGAGGCTGAGGCAGGAGACTCTCCTGAACCCAAGAGGTGGAGGTTGCAGTGAGCCAAGATTGTGCCACTGCACTCCACCCTGGGCAATAGAGCAAGAGTGTCTCAAAATAAACAATAGGGAACACAATTTTAAATTAAAAAAAAAAAAAACTTTTGATAATCAAATCAAAGGAAATGAGAGAAGAAGAAAATAAGAAAATGGTAGAGGAAGAAGTAACAGAGACAAAGTAAAATTAAAAGCAAGGGAGAAAAACATGTAGGTTATCATTACATCTGGTTTGTATTGGACAAAATGAAATTATAACAAGAGTACCAATGGTACTGTGTGTGAGATGGAGGTAGATTATAAAGTGAAGCCTCTCTTAATTTACAGAGGACAGACTGGTCATAGAGATGGTGAATAGCAGGAGGACACCTGTGAGATATTTCTAGCATGTGGACAGGAGCCCACTGATGCCCTGGCAGTGGTAAATTAGGTAGTATGTGGGAAGCAGAGGGAAAAGGACAGGGAGGTTCAATTTAATTTTTCTGGCTTGAGTAAAGCTATTTTAAAGATTCGTGTCTCACACCTGACCCAGAGGAATAGAGAACAGAAAGGAACACACACACACACACACACACACACACACACACACACACACAGTGAGTGATGGGAACACAAAAGAGGGAAAGTTAGAGAGGCATGCAGATAGAACAATAGGTCCTTGGGTGCATATGAAGAAACTTGCCCTTGTGATACAGAGCTGATAGGCTTCTGAGGGTTATCACTTGTTACCTTTTAAAAATTGAGCTGATTCTGTTGACAGCCATTTATTCTTTATCCTCAAATTATAAAAGTTTTCTTCTGACATGTAATCGGGAAGGCAATGAAACAAGAGATAAATTACTCTATAGGTGGTTGTAGTGACCTTGACTAGACCTACATGACCTCCAAAATCACGGAAATGAATCACATAATACAAATGTATGAAATTTTGCCTTTCTTGTAGCAGATATGAAGAAATAAATAATGATTGAATAAAATCAGTTATATGATGAGAGGGTCATTACATAAAACATCTATGATTTTAAACCAATAATTTATTATTTGCACCTTGATATCTAATGCTTACTTTTTTGTGATTATGAGGCAGACACAAAATACACATAGAGCTCAGTTCTGCATACAGTCACACCTGGGTTGGGTATTTTGCTCCTTACTTCTCTCTTGAGCAAGATGCTTAATTTCTTTGAACTTCTGTGTCCTCATCTGTAAAGTGAAGATATTTATAGTACAAATCTCAAGAGGTTGTAGAGAAGATTTAATAAGAATATATTGTGCATATTAAGTGTTCACTAAATGTTAGCTATTATTAAGAGGGTCAAAAGAGCCTGTAAAGCTTAAGCTTGTGCTTTATCAGAATCTCTCTTGAATAAAATTATCATATCATTTCTCTCTGAACATGATGACCTCTACATATTATAAACCCCACGGAAATCATCCCATCTGTAGATAGCACATAAAATTGATAAAAGTGCCAAAAATATTTTTATTGAGGCCTAATGTTGGAAGAATATTGAATAAAACAATGAATTCAATATATTGTTAAGTGTAAAAATTCCTGAAACAACCAACCTTCTATAAAACAGTTTTTGCTTTTTTGACTAGAGGGCATTCCTGAAAACATTGGATAAATGACAGAATCTATCATTCCCACATTTCTGCACATCTTTACCTGAAGTTACACAACTGTTTTCTCAAATACCTGAAGTACTAACTGGAACCAAATAATGTATTCTAAATATCATTAGCAGTTCAATATTGTTTAGCTATAAACTCTAAAAACAATCAGAACCAACTTCTTAACTGGATCAGCCAATTAAGTTCTTTTTAACAGCTGTATTGACAATCATTGACATACAATGAACTGCATTTATTTTAGTATACAATTTGATAAATTCTCATATATGGATACATCATAAAACTGTTAATACATTCAATATAATTAACATTTCCAACATCTGCAAAGGGTTTCTTTGCAATACTTTTCCCCTACCCCTCCATACCCATCCCCATTTCAGGCAACCATTAATTACTTTCTGTCACTGTAGAATAGTTTGTATTTTCTAGAATTTCATATAAATGGAAGACACAGTAACTGTTTTCTTCTGTTCATTCAGTGCAATGCATGTTGTTTTCTGTATTAATATTTTGTTCTTCTCTATTGCTGAATAGCATTTCCTTGTATGGCTATACCACAATTGGTTTAGACATTCAACCAAAATGGGCCTTTGGGTTGTTTCCATTTTTTGGATACTAAAATTAAAGGTACTATGATCACTTGTGTATAAGGCTTTGCATGGACAAGACTTTCATTTCTGAGATAAACAACCAAGAGTGGAATGTCTGGGTCAGGTGGTAGGTTTTTTTTTTTTTTAATTTTAATATGTTTGTCAAACTGCCAAAGTGTTTTTAAAATTGAACATTGCCAGCAACAGTATATGAGAGCTCTAATTCCTTTATATCTGCATTCACATTTCATATGATCAGACTTTTTTATTTAGACATTCTTATGTGTGTAGTAGCACCTCATGTTTTTTTGTAATAGATTTCATGTTTTAAATCAGTTTTAGATTCACAGCAAAATTGAGTAGAAAATACAGCCAGTTCCCACATGCCCTCTCCCACAAACATATGCGCAGCCTCCTTCGCCATTGATATTCCACACGAGAGTAATGCATTTATTACAATCAGTGAGCTTTCAATGACACATTATCACCCAAAATGCTTAGCTTACATTTAGATTTAGATGTATTCGTGGTGTTGTGCATTATGTGGGTTTTGACAATTGTATAATGGCAAATATCACCATTGTAAGTAGCAGATGGTTTCACTGCTTAAAAAATCCTCTATGCTCCATCTATTCACCTCCCACCTCTTGTCCTCTGGTAAACAACAATATTTCTACTGTTGCCATAGTTTTGTCTTTTTCAGAATGTCATGTAGTTGGAATCGTACATAGCCTTTTCAGATTGGCCTCTTTCATTTAATAATATATAGTTAAGTTTCTTTAAAGTATTTTCATGGCTTAATAATAGCTCATTTCTCTATAGTATTGAATAATATTCCATTGTATAGATGTACCATGGTTTATTTATCCATTCATCAACTGAAGGATATCTTGGTTCCTTCCAAGTTTTGGCAATGAAAAAAGATGCTCAATGTGGTTTTAATTTGCTTTATTCTAATGAGTAACTATATATAATACTAATTAGGTATTTGCCTTATGTATGTTTTTTGTTGAAGTGTTCTTTTTAAGTCTTTTTTCTGCCTTTGCTAACATCTTTATTAAGTCATAATACAGTAACATAAAAGTAAAAACTAACATAAAATTAATCGAATCACATTAACATAAAATTAATATATTTTAACTGTACCACTTAATAAAAAGGAGTTATGCAATGATCAAGAGAGACTTCTAGTACATTTCCATTGCTCCCAGAAGTTCCCTCAAACTAAATTATAGCCAATTGCTTCTCCCATTTTCAGTCCCAGGAAGTGCTCCAGTACCACTGGTCTGCTTCATGTCTTTATGGTTTTGCCTTGTCTAGAAATTTCACATAAATTGACTCCTAAATTATCAGTTTTTTAATATCTGGCTTCTTTCACTTAGCATAATATTTTTGAACATAGTGATTTTTTAGTATGTATTGCCTTTTTTATTGTAGAAAGTAATCCCATTATAAACCGTATTTATTTATCCATTTACCAGTTAATGTCCTTTTGACTTGATTCCAGATTCAGCTATTTTGAATAAAACAGGTATTGGAATTCACAAATCTGTCTTACATGAATATATAAGTCACTTATGATTATGGCCTCTAGCTTCCTCCATGTTGCTGCAAAGGACATGATTTTATTCTTTTTATGGCTGGATAGTATTCCATGGTATATAGGTAGCACAATTTCTTCAATTAATCTACCATCAGTGTGCACCTAGGTTGATTTCATGTCTTTGCTATTATAAATAGCAGTGTGATGAACATTCAAGTCCACGTGTCATTTTGGTATTATGATCTATTTTCTTTTGGATATTCATATAGTAATGGGTTTACTGAGTTGAATGTTAAATGGTAGCTTTGTTTTAAGATATTTGAGAAATCTTCTCCACAGTTACTGAAATAGTTTACATTTCCAATAACAGTGTAAAGCATTTGCTTTTCTCTTCAGTCTCATTATATTTTATTTTTTTAATATATACTTTAAGTTCTGGGATACATGTGCAGAATGTGCAGGTTTGTTACATAGGTATACACATGCCATGGTGGTTTGCTGCACCTATCAACCCATCATCTGTATTAGGTTATTTCTCCTATTGCTATCCCTCCCCTAGTGCTCCATCCCTGACACGCCCTGATGTGTGATGTTCCCCTCCCTGTGTCCATGTTCTCATTGTTCAACTCCCACTTATGACTGAGAACACGTGGTATTTGGTTATCTGTTCCTGTGTTAATTTGCTGAAAATGAAGCTTTCTAGCTCCATCCATGTGCCTGCAAAGAACATGAACTTTCCTTTTTTATGGCTGCATAGTATTCTAGGGTGTATATATGCCACTTTTTTAAATCTAGTTTATCATTGATGGGCATTTGGGTTGGTTCCAAGTCTTTGCTGTTATGAACTGTGCTGAAATAAACCTACAAGTGCCTGTGTCTTTACAGTAAAATGATTTATAATCCTTGAGATATAGACCCAATAATGAGATTGCTGAGTCAAACAGTATTTCTGGTTCTACATCCTTGAGGAATTGCCACACTGTCTTTCACAATGGTTAATTTATACTCCCACCAATAGTGTAAAAGCATTCCTATTTCTCCACATCTTCTCTGGCATTTGTTATTTCCTGACATTTTTTTTTTTTTTTTTTTTTTTTTTTTTTTTTTTTTTTGAGATGGAGTTTCGCTCTTGTTACCCAGGCTGGAGTGCAATGGCGCGATCTCGGCTCACCGCAACCTCCACCTCCTGGGCTCAGGCAATTCTCCTGCCTCAGCCTCCTAAGTAGCTGGGATTACAGGCACGCGCCACCATGCCCAGCTAGTTTTTTTGTATTTTTAGTAGAGACGGAGTTTCACCATGTTGACCAGGATGGTCTCGATCTTTCGACCTCGTGATCCACCCGCCTCGGCCTCCCAAAGTGCTGGGATTACAGGCTTGAGCCACCGCGCCCGGCCATTTCCTGACATTTTAATGACTGCCTTTAAGGAAGCACTAAATATGGAAAAGAAAAACTGGTACCAGTCTCATTATTATATGCTGTGTTTTTGACTTTCTAAGAATAGAATTCTGACTGGTGTGACACAATATCTCATTGTGGTTTTAATTTGCATTTCTACATGAGATATTTTGATATAGGCATATAATGTGTAATAATCACATCAGGGTAAATGGGTTATCCACCACCTCAAGCATTTATGTTTTATTTTTATTATAATCTAACTATACTATTTTAGTTGTTTTAAAGTTTATAATAAATTGTTTACTATAGCAATTCTATTGTGTTATCAAATACTAGATCTTATTCATTTTAAATATTTTTTACACCCATTAACCATCCCCACGCTCTACAAACTATCCTTCTCAGCCTCTAGTAACTATCATTTTATTCTCTATCTCCATGACTTCAATTGTTTCAGTTTTTTAGCTCCTCCCCAAAAGTGAGAACGTGAAGTTTGTCTTTCTGTGCCTGGCTTTTTCACTTCACATAATGGCCTCCAGATCAATCCGTTTTTTTTAGCTGATAGGATTTCATTCTTTTTATGGTTGAATAGTACTCCATGTGTATATGTACCACATTTTCTTTATTCTCTTGTCTGCTGATGGACACTTGGGTTACTTTCAAATCTTAGCTATTGTGCATAGTGTTGCAATAATATTGAAGTACAGGTATCTTTTCAAGTACTAATTCTTTCTTTTGAGCATATACCTAGCATGGGATTGCTGGACCATATGGTAGTTTCATTTTTAGAGGAACTGCCAACTCTTCTCCACAGCAGTTTTATTAATGTATATTCCCACCAACAGTGTGCAAAGGTTCCCTTTTCTCTGCCTCCTCACTGCCTTTGTTATTGGCTATCTTTTGGATAAAAGTCATTTTAACCAGGGTGAGATAATATCTTACTGTAGTATTGATTTGTATTTCTCTCATGATCAGTGATGCTGAAAACCTTTTCATTGACTTGTTTTCCATTTGTAAGTCTTCTTTTGAGAAATGTCTATTCAGATCTTTTGCTGATTTTTAATTGGATTATTAGATGTTTTTCTTACCAAGTTCTTTGAGGTCCTATCTTCTGATTATTAATCTTGTCAGATGGGTCATTTGCAAATATTTTCTCCCATTCTGTGGGTTGTCCCTTCACTTTGTTGATTGTTTCCTTTCATGTACAGAAGTTTTTTCACTTGATATCATCCCATTTGTTCATGTTTAGTTTGGTTGCCTGTTCTTATGGGGCATAACTGAAAAAATCTTTGCCCAGTATCCTGGAGAATTCTCCTAGTGTTTTGTTTGTAGTTTCATATATTTAAGTCTTTAATCCATTCTGATTTAATTTTTGTATATGGTGAGACATAAGGGTCTAGTTTCATTATTCTATATATGATTATTTAGTTATCCCAGCAACATTTATTTTAGAGATCATTTTCCCAGTGCATGTTCTCGGCACTTTTGTCACAAATATATTCACTGTAGATCTATCAACTTATTTCTGAATTTTCTATTCTATTCATCTGTGTGTCTTCTTATATGCCAGTACTATGCTCTTTTGGTTACTACAGCTCTTAGAATAATTTGAAGTCAGGCAATGTGATTCCCCAAGTTTTGTTCTTTTTCCTTAGGATAGTTTTGGCTACTCTGCATTTTTTGTGCTTCCATATAAATTTTAGAATTGTTTTTATTTAATTTCTGTGAAGAATATCATTGGTATTTTGACAGGGATTGCATTGAATCCATAGGTTGCTTTGAGTACTATGAAGATTTTAATAATGATTCTTCCAGTCCATGATCATCAAACATATTTTTAATTTTTTGCATCATCTTTAATTTTGTGCATAAATGTTTTATTGTTTTCATTGCAGGAATCTCTCACTTGTTTAGTTAATTTGTAGGCATTTAATTTTATTTGTAGTTATTGTAAATGTGATTACTTTGTGATTTTCAGATTGTTTGCTGTTGGCATGTAGAAATGTTACTAACTTTTGTATGTTGACTCTGTATTTTGCAGATTTACTGAATTTGTTTAACAGTTTTAGAGGGGGGAAGAGAAATAACAGTTTTAATATTTTTTTTGGTGGAGTCCTAGGTTTTTCCAAATAAAAGATAATATAATCTGCAAACAAAGATAATTTGACTTCTTCCTTTCGAATTTGGATACCATTTATTTGTTACTCTTGTCTGATACTAGAACGTCTGGTACCATCTTGAATAATAGTGGCGACAGTGGGATTATCTTTATTTTCTTCCAGGTCTTAGAGGAAAGGCTTTCAGTGTTTTTTTTTTTTTTGTCATTCAGTATACTAGCTGTGGTTCTGTCATACATTGTTTTTATTGTGTTGAAGTATGAAACTGCTATTTCCAGTCTTTTAAGAGTTTTTTTTATCATGAAAGGATGTTGAATTTTATCAAAAAAAAATTTCAACAGCAATTGAAATGATCAAATGGTTTTTGTCCTTTCTTCTGTTGACATTATATTGATTTGCATATGTTGAATCATATTTGCATTTGAGATAATCCCACTTGGTAATGATGAACAATCTCTTTATTGGGTGGCTGAATTTGGTTTCCTAGGTTTTTATTGAAGATTTTTGTATCAATGTTCATTAAGGATACTGGCCTATAGCTTAATTTCTTTCTTTTTGCTTTTTCTATGTATCTTCGTCTGGTTTGGGAGTAATGCTAGCCTCAAAAAATGGATTTTTTTAAATTGCATTTTAGGTTTTGGGGTACATGTGAAGAACGTGCAAGATTGTTGCATAGGTACACACATGGCAGTGTGATTTGCTGCCTTCCTTCCCCTCAGCTATATCTGTTATTTTTCCCCATGCTATCTCTCCCCACCTCCCCATCCCTCCCCCATTTCCCCCCAAGGGACCCCAGTGTGTAGTGCTCTCCTCCTCATGTCATGTGTTCTCCTTGTTCAACACCCGCCTATGAATGAGAACATGCGGTGTTTGAAAAAATGGGTTTTGAAGTATTCTCTCCTCATCTACTTTCTGCATTGCTTGAGAAGGATTGGTGCTAGTTCTTTAAGAATTCAGCAGTAGATATTGTAGAATTCAGCAGTGAAGACATTAAGTCCTGGGCTTGGCTTTGATGGGAGTTTTGTTTTGTTCTGTTTTTTCTTTTCTTTTTCTTTTTCTTTCTTTTTTTTTTTTTAATTACAGCTTCAGTCTCATTAATTGCTATAGGGAAATTCAAGTTTTGAAGTTTTTAATGGTTCAGTCTTGATAGATTGTACATGTCTAGAAATTTATATTTTTTTCATGGTTTTTCAACTTACTGGCATATTTGCTCATAGTAACTTCTAATATTCCTTTGGATTTCTGCTGTTTCAGTTGTAATGTCTCTTTTTTTTTAATCTCTGATTTTATTTATTTGGGTCTTCTTTCTTTCTTTCTTTCTTTTTTCTCAGTTGGACTAGAGCTTGGCAATTATATTTAACAGAAAAATAACTTTTCATTTTGTTGATATGTTGCATTTTTTTGTTTGAATTTTATTTATTTCTACTCTGATGTTTATTTCTTTTCTTGCACTAATTTGGCATTTGTTTTGCTCTTGCTTTCCTGTTCTTAAAGATGCATCATTAGATTGTTTATTTCAGGGCTCCCAAACCCCTGCACTGTGGACTGGAAGTCCCTGGCCTGTTAGGAATTGGGCCACACAGCAGGAGGTAAGTGGCCCTCAAGTGGGCATTACTACCTGAGCTTTCTCTCCTGCCAGATCAGTAGTGGCATTAGATTCTCATAGAACTGTGAACTCTACACTATATTGTGAACTGTGCATATGAGGGATCTAGACTGCATGCTCCTTATGTGAATCTAACTAATGCCTGATGATCTGAGGAGGAACAGTTTCACCTCATCCTGAAACCATCCCCCACTATCCAGTCCATGGAAAAATTGTCTTCCACAAAACCAGTCCCTGGTGCCAAAGAGGTTTGGGACTGCAGATTTATCTGAAGCACTTTCACTTACAAATGTAGGCATTTATTGCTATTAACTTTCCTATTACTGCTTTTGTTTTATCCCATTTGCTTTGCTATGCTTTATTTATATTTTCATTTTTTCTCATTTTTTAAATTTTCATAATTTCTTCAGTGACTCACTGGTAATTCAGGAGGATATTGTTTAATATGCATGTGATTATATAGTTTCCAAAGTTGTTCTTGTTTTTGATTTCTAGTTTTATCCCATTGTGGTTAGGAAACATACTTTATATAATTTCAAATATTTTGAACTTAAGACTATTTTTGTGACCTAATGTGTAGTCTGTCTTTAAAAATGAGCCATGTGCTGAGGAAAAGAATGTGTATTCTGCCATTGGAAATGTTCTGTATAAATCTATTAGGTCCATTTGATCTATGAGATTGAGTCTGATGTGTTGGCGACCTTCGTGGTCGCCAGATGTTGGGGACTGTCCGGGACAGGTAGGCATGTCTGCCGGGGGTCTCTCGACCTGCAAGAGGGTCCCAATACCTGGAAGAGAGTGTGCGCTTGAAGAAATATGAAAGAGACAGAGAATAGAAGGAGAAAAAAAAAGACAGAGAACGGGGATCTGGAGGGCTGATAGGCCGTGCCTAAACAGCAAATTTTATTTTTCAAAGGCCAGGAATAAATACACTTTCTTTGCTCTGGTTTACGTCATTGCAAGAGGAAATGCAAATCTATACCTTACATGGCCTATACAATAGAGAAGTCAGATATGCAATCAGTGGTTGTAAAAAGTAACAGAATTTTCTGTGATCACAAAGCGTGTTTACATCCAGACATTATTCCTTCTGGCTGCAGGTATTTCTGGTTTGATCTTGTTTTAGAACTGAGATGTTCTAAAACATCGCAGTGGCTCACGCCTGTAATCCCAGCACTTTGGGAGGCCGAGGCGGGTGGATCACAAGGTCAAGAGATCGAGACCATTCTGGTCAACATGGTGAAAGCCCGTCTCTACTAAAAATACAAAAATTAGCTGGGCATGGTGGCGTGTGCCTGTAATCCCAGCTACTCAGGAGGCTGAGGCAGGAGAATTGCCTGAACCCAGGAGGCGGAGGTTGCGGTGAGCTGAGATCACGCCATTGCACTCCAGCCTGGGTAACAAGAGCGAAACTCCGTCTCAAAAAAAAAAAAAAAAAAAAAAAAAAAGAACCGAGATGTGAAAAGGTTTTCTGGTTTTGCTCATCAGAATATCTTTTAACCAGATTCTCCTTTGTCTGCTCCTGACTCAACTTATCTCAACTCCCCCATTCAGGAGTCTCTGAGTCAGGGATCAAAGCCATCCCGTATGGTGGCATTTGCTTTGCAAATATCCCGACAGTTAAACCATTAAACCATTACCTAGGGTGCAAGGCAGTCAGGCAGGTAAAGAAAAATTTAAAGCTTATTCTTAAAGAAAGAGTCATAAAAAGTTAAAAGCATAAAAAGTTACCCGCAGGTTGCTGGTAGGGAGTCACTCGGTCTAGCAGCACCGCATAGTTTTAGGCCCAAATGATATAGTGGTTGATATTAGAAACTGATCATCCATCTTTAAGTTCCTTTTTTCCCCCGATAGCTCAACTGCCTGCAGTAAGAAACTGTGTTTGGGATCAAATTCACTGTATAGTGAGACTCACGCCTTTTGGGGGTCTCACACGGGAATGTTCCCCACACTGAGGCTTCTTTGTTGAACTTTTAATCTAAATAATCTGTCTGATGCTGAGAGTGAGGTTTTGAAGTCTCCAGCTATTATTGTATCAGAGTCTGTATCACTATTAACCCTTAATAATTGTTGCACATATCTGGGTGTTCCAGTGTCTGGTGAGTTTATATTTACAATCATTATATCCTCTTGCTGATTTGTTTTCTTTATGATGTAATGATGTATTTTGTCTCCTGTTACAGATTTTTTTTCTGAAATATATTTCTTTATATAAGTAGATTTACTTCTTGACTTTTCTAGTTTTCATTGGCATGGATTATCTTTTTCTGCCTCTTTATTTTTAGTCTATGTTTGTCTTTATAGGTTGAAGTGTTTCTCTTGTAGGCAACAAATTGTTGGGTCTTATTTTTAATCCATTCAGCCAGTATATGCCTTTTGATTGAAGAGTTTGGTCCCTTCACATTCATTACTACTATTGATAAGTAATGATTTACTCCTGACATTTTGTGATTTGTTTTCTGATCTTCTGTTCCTTCTTTCCTCCTTCCTGTCTTTTCTTTAGTGAAATTGATATTCTTAGGTTGTATATTTTAATTTTTTGCTTTTATTTTTGTGTATCTGTTGTATATTTTTTTATTTTAGGTTACCATGAGTCTTGTAAACAACATATTATAATCCAATATTTTAAACTAAAATCAATTTAAAACTGATTAAATCAGTTTTAAATTTTAATTTAAAATATTGGATTATAACACTAATTGCATAAACAAACAACAAGCAAAGAGAAGGCTAATAAAAACTCAAGGCTTTAACTTTATCCTCTTGCTTTTTAAATTTTTGTTATTTCTATATGTTTACACTGTATAAGTCTTAAACCTACTATAAGTAATTCAAGGCCAGATGCAGTGGCTCATGCCTGTAATCCTAGCATTTTGGGAGACTGAGGCGGGTAGATCACCTGAGGTCAGGAGTTCAAAACCAGTCTGCCCAATATGGCAAAACCTATTATCTATTTAAAAATATGAAAATTAGCCAGGTGTGGTGGTGCATACCTGTAATCCCAGCTACTCAGGAGGCTGAGGCAGGAGAATCACTTTTACTGGGAGGGGAGGTTGCAGTGAGCCAAGATTATGCCACTGTACTCCAGCCTGGGTAACAGAGCAAGACTCCATCTCATAATAATAATACAACAATTTCATCTTTTTATACTCAAGATATGAGCAGTTTACATGCCACAATTATAGTTTTGTAATATTCTGTTTTTTTGTGTGCGTTTAATTTCATTACTAGTGAGTTTTAGACCTTTAGATGATTCCTTATTTCTCATTAACATTCTTTTCTTTTGGATTGAGCTTTCTTGAGCATTTCTTATAGGACAGGTCTGGTGATAATAAAATCCCTCAGCTTTTGTTTGCCTGGGGATGTCTTTCTCCTTCAGGTTTGAGAGACACTTTTGCTTAATACACTATTTTAGCATAAAAGTTTAAATGTGTCATGTCATCCTCTTTTGGCCTGTAAGATTTCCACTGAGAAGTCTACTGCCAAATGTATGGAGCTCCTTTGTATCTTCATTGTTTCTTCTTTCTTGCTGCTTTTAGGGTCCTCTCTTTATCCTTGACTCTTTGGAGGTTGACTATTAAATATTTTGATGTAGTTTTATTGAGTTAAATCTACTTGGTGTTCTATAACCTTCTTGTACTTGAATATTGATATCATTCTCTAGGTTTGGGAAATTACATGTTGTTATCTCTTTCAATAAACTTTCTACCCCAATATCTACCCCAGTAGCTCTTTCATTTGCCCTTTTGAGCTGTTTTCTTAATCTTGTATGTATGCATGTATGCTTCATTCTGTCTTTTTTTTTTTTTTTCTTTTCTGGCTGTATTTTCAAATAGGCTGTCTTTAACTTAAATATTTCTTTCTTCTTCTTGATCAATTTTGCTATTATATTAAGAGACTGACGCATTCTTTAGTAGGTAAATTGCATTTTTCAGTTGTAAAATTTCTGCTTTATTCTTTTTCATTATTTTAATCTCTTCTTAAAATTTATCTGATAGGATTCTGAATTCCTTCTAGTGTTATCTTGGATATCATTGAACTTCCTCAAAATAGTTATTTTTGAATTATCTAGCTGAGAGGTCTCATACCTCTCTTTTTCTGGGATTGGTGACTGGTGACTTATTTAAGTATTGTGGTGAGGTCATGTTTTCCTGAATAGCCTAATGCTTGCGGATGTTTGTCAGTATCTTTAGAAGTTAAGTATAAGTTGTAGTCTTTGAAGTTTGGACTTTTTTGTACCCCTCCTTGCTGGGAAAGCTTTCCAGGTATTGAAAACAACTTGAGTGTTGTGGTGTTATAATCTAGGTTTTTGGTAACTGCAGCCACATCTCTTTTAGGGAGCATCCCAAACCCATTCATGTTGTGGCTTTTGCAAATGCATAGAAGTACTGTCCTGGTGGTCTTGTGTAAGATCTGTAACTATTCCCAGAATCACCAGGCAGAGTATTGTTCTCTTTCCTTGCTTTTCCCCAAACAAGTGAAGTCTCTCTTTCTCTCTCTCTCTCTCTCTCTCTCTCTCTCTCTCTCTCTCTCTTTCTCTCTCTTTCACTCTCACTCACTCGCTGGTGACACAAGCTATTTACCACTGGGACTGTGCCAGTTCAGACCCGAAGCCAGTAAAGCACAATGTCTAGTCCAAGGCGCACAATGATCACTCCCTAGAAACCTCCAATGTTCACTCAAGGCCCAAGGCCAAGGCCCCTCTACAGTAAGTAGGTGGCAATTTCATTCATGCTCCTGTCCTTCCTTTCAGGAAAGTGAGTTCTCCCTGGCCCTGGGTGGGTCTAGGAATGCTTTCTGAGAGCCACAGCCTGGATTTGGCAATCTTAGAAATCTACCTTGTGCTCTATTGTTTTGCAGCTGAGCTGCCATGAAAGTCACAAGGCAAAGTCCTTCCCACTTTTCCCTCCCCTTTTCTCAAAAAAAAGAGTCTCTTCCCATGGCTATCATTACTTCAGGCCCATGAAGAGTACTGCTGTTATCATTGCTGATTGTTTAGTGCCTAAGGCTCTTTATTCAGAAGGTGATGAATCCTGCCAGGACCCAGTCCTGGCAGATTTATAAATATTTATAAATATTGTCTGGGAGTTACATTCTAGAATGGAGGTCTCGGGACTCTGCCTGGTACCCTATTCTGTTGTGGCTGAGCTGCTATTTAGGTTACAAGACAAAGTCTTCTTTACTATTGCCTCTCTTCTCTTCTCCTTCAGCACAGGGAAGGAGTCTTTGCCAGAGTCATAAGCTGTGCTGCCTGGGATTTGTAGAGGGGTGATGAAAACACTCCCTTGGCCACTTCAGCTGGTATCTCACTAGGTCAGGGGCACACAAAATCCACTGGTTCCAAGCCTGACATAGCCCAGGACTTTCATAGCAAATGCAGTCCTTGTGACCTAGACAACCTTTCAAGAATATTTAGAACCCCAGAACCCTTTATCCTGTCATGGCAGGGCGTGGAGGAACACAGATTTTGACAGCTGTTGGCACCAGATGATTCTACCCTATGTTATTTTCTGCTGTGTCAGGACAGCAGTGAATTCAGACGCCAGATCCCACGATGACTGCACTTTCCCTTCCCCAAACACACAGATTTTCTCTTTGAGCCACGTAACTGCTGCTGGTGGCTGGCGAGGGGGTGGTATAGGCAGTTAAAGACTGCCTTTCCTGTGGTCTTGAGTGACATTTTCCTTAATAAATATGATGTTCATAGAAAGGGCTGTGACGACTCACCTGTGTTTTGGTTCTTAGAAAGGTGCTTTTTTATGTAGATAGTTGTTGACTTTGGTGTTCTGTGGGTGAATGAGTGTTAGAGGCTTCAATTCAGCCGTCCTGCTCTGACACTTCCTTAGTTTTTCTGCTTGTTATTAGTCTATTGATATTTTCTATGTTTTTGAGTCAATTATAGTGATTTCTGCCATGTTCTAATTTGTTGGCATAAAGTTGTTTATAATTTTTGCTGATAATCTTTTATACTTTTCTAAGATCTGTATACTTTTTCATTGCTGATTATGTTGCATTATATCTTTTTTTCTTGGACAATCTACCTTAATGTTTATAAATTGCATTGATTTCTTCAAAGAATAAATTATTTGTTTATTGACATTCTGTTTATTTTAAAATTTTTAAAAATGTATTTAGATTTGTTGTATGTCTTTACATATGTTCTAATATGAATAACTGTCTACCTGCTTTCAAAGAAAATGTATATTCTACTGTTATTGGGTAAAGTATTTTGAAATTTCTTGTCAATATGGTAATAGTATTGTTCAAGATTTCTATATGCTTACTGATTTTTTTTTTCTAGTTGTTCTTGGAATCATGAAATGGAATATATTGATACCTTCAGTAATTGTTAAATTGCCATTTCTTCACTTCTATCAATTTTTGCTTTATATAGGTTGAGCTGTTTTAGATGCAAATATTTTACACTTATATATTTCCGGTGTATAGACCTTTCAGTCATTTTGAAATGTACTACTTTTTTCTTTTTGTATATCTTGCCTAAAATCTATATTTTATGATATTAATCTAGCAACTCTGGGTTTTTTTTTTTTTTTTTTGAGATTACTGTTTGTATGGTGTCTTTCTATAGTTTTTTTTTTTTACTTTATCCACTTTGTTATTGAATTTACAATATGTCTCCTCTTGATAGCAAGCAGTTGTATTTCCTTTTTATCCATTTTGCCAATCTCTACCTTTTGATGGATTGCAGTATTAAGTCTATTTACATTTCATGTAATTATTTATCTGGTTGGATTTGCATAAACTATTTTGCTGTTCATTTTTTATATTTCATGTTTATTACTTTTTTTACATTAAATAAGTTTTAATATGTTAATTCCTGTATTTTAATAATTTTATTGGACCAGAGCTAATATCTGCTATCTGAAATGCAGTAATTTTATATAATTTGTCCTTTCTTTAAAGTTGTTTCAGGAAACTCTCCTATTTATCTTGGCTGGAAATAGACATCTCTTCACTAGACTTTATTGTATATCTATAATGAATATTATAAAAATTTCATGTTCAAAAATAATGTTCCACAAAAGTTTAAAAAAAAAACTTTGTAGACTACAGAATCCTCAGGAACATATAGATTTCTTTACCCTCCCTTTTTATACTGTAGTAGTTATATGTATGATATCCAAATACACTTTAGCCCCTGTAACACAATTGTATGTTTCCTAACACATTTCACACATATTTAACGCACAGCTAATATTTGTGCCTTTTTTCTTTTTTCTTTTTTTCTTTTTTTTTTTTTTTGAGACGGAGTTTCGCTCTTGTTACCCAGGCTGGAGTGCAATGGCGCGATCTCGGCTCACCGCAACCTCCACCTCCTGGGTTCAGGCAATTCTCCTGCCTCAGCCTCCTGAGTAGCTGGGATTACAGGCACGTGCCACCATGCCCAGCTAATTTTTTGTATTTTTAGTAGAGACGGGGTTTCACCATGTTGACCAGGATGGTCTCGATCTCTCGACCTCGTGATCCACCCGCCTCGTTCTCCCAAAGTGCTGGGATTACAGGCTTGAGCCACCGCACCCGGCATATTTGTGCTTTCTAATGCCCATGCCTCCTCCGTTCATTTTTTCTTTTTCTTCCTTTCTTCTTTCCTACTGTTTTTTCCTTCCTTCCACTTCTTTTCTTCTTTCTTTTCTTCCTCTTCATTGTTTCCTCTAATGGTCTAAATTTATTTTCTCTAACGGTCCAAATCCCTTGTCTGGGATTACAGACATGAATCACTGGGCCCAGCCTGGACCTCTACCTTCTAAGGGCACTAGGATGAACAGACCGATTGGTTTGAGAGTGGGCAAAGGAGTGTGGGCTAGGTTATAGGGAAGTGATACCAAATACTTAACTATGTGCCTAAGTTCCACTGCAAGATTGCTAAAAGCAGGACTAGACCAGAAGCTGCTAAAGAACAGGGCCGGCTTGACATGTTTATGAATCATGTGACACATAACATACATTCTTTTTATTACTAAATTCTCCATTCCAAATTTTCTAGAGCATATTACCTGTCAGCAAAATGAATAATGAGATGTTTCAGCCCATTTTAAAATGTGAAATTTTGCCTGTTTAATATTAATTCAATTAATTGAAAACTATATCATATTTTCTTGTCTCCATCTCTAACCCAAGGAAAAAAGAGAAAATACTATGCAAGGGAAATTTAAACTTAGTTTTCCTTAAGGTTCAGCCCTACAATGACTTTCAGTCAGAAATGGGTTAAACTGGAAAATATTTTTATTTCTGTTGTAAACAGATCATGCTAGGAGAGATGTTTGTTTGTTTTTTAAGTTACTTTGAAAAGAAAGATTAAAGGTAAAACATCTCTACAGACTTTTCTCCACATGGTTAGACTCTTAGAGCATCCATTCCCACTCTAGAATAGAGAGGGACTCTACTGAGACATTTTTCTGTTCTAACACAATATACACTGTTAGATTTGAGTCTGCCTTTGAGTCTAAGTTGAGCGATAACAGAAGAAAACGTTTAATACCAATTTGACAGTATTTCAAATTCTGGCATAGATCTCAGTCTACCTACAACCAAATTTACCTCTCATAGTCCTCAGATAGCTGCTTCATACAATAGATTTAATGAGATGACAGATGGAGTGGGCTTCCTCTATATGGAATTGGATGAAACACTCCTTTCAGCACCAGAACTGTAACACTTGGCTCCTACCTAAGAAAGTCCTTAATCTCTGGAGTAAGGATATTTAGAATATATCACAAACTAGCTGAATTAAGTGCTTAATCTTTTCCCAATCATTATTTCAATTATTAGAGTAAATAGGATTCTGACCTTTTTTTAACCAAAAATGGTGGTAGCAGGAATAAACTGTATACTTTCTGGTTGATAGAGAAGACAGTAGAATTTCTAAAACTGGAGAGAAAGAAAAACTTAGCTTAAAAATGACTTATAAATAACACAAAAGTCTCTACCTTGTAGGGATTTGGTTGTTCCCACTGCATACACAAATAAGAATGGTCGCACAGAAAGTAAAGTTGTAGAGAGAAACTTGATGGAAAAAAAAGTATGGTTAGAATGATAATAATTAAAATTCAAACGTTAGGGAGCTGAGTTGCTGCCCTTTCACTTGATAGGTTTTTTTCCACGATGCTTATATTTTGGCAATTATATTTTTTCAATGCACATGAAATTCTCAATATGTTAATGATTAAATTATGATTCACCATAGCATTCCTAAACTTCTCCCCCAACATTAGCCTAATAAGTTATCAGAGTTACAAAGTGAAATCTTTCTGTAAGAATGTTTACATTTTACCTTTTTAGAGATTCACAAAACACATTAGTGTTAGAAGTGTTCAGATAAATAATTAAGTAAATAATT
Source organism: Saimiri boliviensis (assembly GCF_048565385.1). NCBI lineage: Eukaryota > Metazoa > Chordata > Mammalia > Primates > Cebidae > Saimiri > Saimiri boliviensis. The sequence continues at coordinate 74,710,644 of NC_133452.1, forward strand.
AAACTTTGTTGAACCTAGTATTTTCTAATTTTATTAGACCAGAAAAGTCTTTTTTGTCATTTAATATTTAATAAATTAAAAGTTTTTTTTTCTGGAATACACTTAAATTTATATTACTAAAACACAGTTGAGAATATGTGTTCTGCATTAATTGAGGGGATTTTATCTTTAATTTGATAATTTACATTAATATCTGAGCAACATAAAAACAATATCCCACCAAGTAGTTTGAAAAGATTCTACCATACCTATACTTTCACTAAAATTTTAGAATATGAGACTGGAAATGAATGCAAACACTGTCATTGATATAATTGACAAGAGCAATAATTAGAAAAATGATATAAATAGCATAACTTTTAATATCTGTAGATTTGCTCTTTCAGTCAGCTAATTCATAAGAATAAATCTCTCACATTGCCCAGACAATCGATCAATTTTATTTGAATTTTTAATTTTTCGTTTGTAACTATTTTTATATTCACAAAATAGTTACTGTACTAGTCAGGGTTCTCCAGGGAGAAAGAGCCAATAGGTTAACACACACACACAACACACACACACACACACACACACACACACACACACAAAACAAACACACACATATACACACATATGAATTGTAAAAAGTATTGACTCATGATTTACAGAGGCTGAGAAGTCCCACGGTCTGCTGTCTACAAGCTGCAGACCAAGAAGGCTGCCAGTGGCATAGTTCAAGGGCCCGAGAGCTAGGGAGCCAATGATGTAGATTTCCATCTGAGTCTGATGGCCTAAGAAGCAGCAGTGCCAAAGGCAGGAAAAGATGGAGTCCCATCCCAACAGTCAAGCAGAAAGCAAAATCAATCTTTCTTTATCTTGTTTTATTCAGGCCTTCAAGGACTTTGAGGATGACTACCCATAAGGGGAAAGTCCATCAGCTTTACTCAGTTCACCAATTTAAATATTAATATATTCTGGAAACACTCTCACAGGTACACACAGAAAAAATGTTTAATCATGAATATTCCATGGCCCAGTCAAATTGACACATAAAATTAATCATCATAATTACAAACTTGGCGGAAAAAATTACCATACACTTGTCACTCAGCTTTTCCTACTATGAACATCTGACATTAATATTGGCACAGTATTTTTAACTACAGAGTTTATTTGGATTTCTCAAGCTTTTCTGCTACTATATGTTTTTAGGTTCCTGAATAGTACTCAGGATACTACATTGCATTTAGTTATGTCTGCTTGACCTCTCTCAATTTGTGACAGCTCCTCAAACTTTGTTTTTCGTGACTTTGATACTTTTGAAGAGTAGTAGCCAGATGGTAGACTTCAATGTATCATTGTTGCCCATATTAAGCCAGCTTTGGCCATTGGGAAATCTTTCAGGGTTGCTCTTTGGTTACCTGTATCTTTTTCACATGCTCACTTCCTTTGAGATTTTCATTTGTTTGTTTTTTGTTGGCTGTTGATTTTTGTCTATGTATGTTTTAGAAAATCACTTCCTTACCCAATGGACCCATAAACATTTGGCCTCATTTTGACCTGCAATAAAACAGTTATCTAAATCCAGCTAAAGGTCTTAGTTTTGCAAGTGAAATGCCATGTTTTTCTGCTAGTAAATAAACAAAAGCAATTGTTTTATTCTTCAGTGTGGTTGCAGTCAGCAACTTAAGCCTCTTTTGCTGAGCTTATATTACAGCAAAACGGTCATTTGCAATTATTGTTAATGATAATCACAATATTTTGTATGTCATATTTAAGTTATAAAGTATTGCCTGTGATTAAACTTGGCATATCTGCACTTTGATGTTTACCTAAGTGTTAAATGATTATAAGACCATTTTAAGCATTACTAGGAAGTATAGAAGTCTTAAATCTGCAAAATACGGCACAAAACCACTTGTCAATGGCAAATTCCCTTTTTTAAAAAATGTGTCCATTATGTCACAATATTACTTCTACATAAATATACTAAATTAGTAGGGTCTTAAGAAAAATTTTGCTATATTGTGTAAGAATGATTTTCAGAAACCAGGGATCTATTACAGTAAAAATGTCTTGAGTTATAAGGAAAAATGTAGTTAATCATTGCAATAATACAATGCTTGACAAATTACTTTTGGTTTACCAGTATTAACAGTTGCTTTCTGTGTTTCTATACCATCAGCAAAATTAGACATTACAAAAAATAGGTCATTCTGTATAGCTGAGGCGGTTAATCTCATACGTACAAAAATTATTCCAATACCATTTTACCTCTTTTAAAAAATAGTAAATAATTTTAACCAAAACTCATTGCTTAATTATATATTTATAAAAGGTATATTCTTGGAGTCCATATTATTAACTGTGGTTCAATCAGAAGCAAAGTAATTCTCATGAATGAAACTTACCATGAATGGTATCATAAATGCTGCCAGTACCATTTTAGGATAATACTTGAGGACTTACTCAATTTTCTTTGGGAAAAGGGATATATTCATAGTTTAACTTTCTATTCATTTGTTGTCTATTGAATATAAATGTGCTATCTGTATAAAGAGTTTATCATAGAATTAATGGCATTAGAAAAATCATAAGTTAACAAATGAATTGGAAATAAATATAGGTAGGTCCATATGTAGGTATTGATTTTGACCTGATGTTCTCAAATAAAGCTACTTTATATTGTTTAAGGATATAGAAATCTGACATCAGTACTGTCCTGTACACACATAAGTACAAAAACATGCACACACAGATATTTATTTATATTAAGATTTATGTTAGGAGATTTACTGCAAGGAATAGCTTTATGTGATTGTGGAGGCTGGTTAAGCAAATCCAAAATCAATAAGGCCAGTAGTTAAGGAAGGAATATTATGAATGATACAGAACTCTACCAGCATGGACCAAAGGCATCATCTACAGGTGCATTTTGTTTCTTAGAAAAGCCACAACCCTGCTTTCAAGCTATTTAAACTTATTAAATCAGGCACACCATATTATCTATATTTTTCCTCACTAAAAGTTAGGTTATTAGATATTTTAATTACACCTGCAAAATTCTTTTTCAGCAATACTCAAATAACACGTAATCACATAACTGGAGACTGTATCCCAGTCAAGCTGACACGTCAGGAGTCATCACAATATATGAGTTGTTATGATCACCATTCTGTGCACTAGATTACAAAAGTTTTTGTTACTGAGACTTTGTACCTTTTGATCAACATCTCCCCTTGTTACCTTCCTGAACATCCCTCTCCTAACCATCATTCTATTGTCTATTTGAGTAAGTTTAACTTTGTCAAATTATACATGTAAGTGAGACGATACCTGTCTTATTTCTCTTCCAGGCTCATCTATTTTGCCACAAATAATATAATTTTATTCCTTTTTAAGACTAAATGGTATTCCATTGTGTGCGTGTGTGGAATGGGGGAGTATACATATCATGTTTTCTTTATTCTTGGATCGACACCTGGTTTGCTCCTAAATCTTGGCTATTGTGAATAATACTGCAATGAGCATTGCATTGTATATTACAAAATTGCTAAATAGTAAATTTTAAATATTTTTACTACAAAAATAAGTATATGAGATGATAGATTTGTTAATTAATGTTATTTAATCTTTCCAAATTGTAAACATATATCAAAACATCATTTTGTACCCTGTAAGGATATACAATCAAAATTTTTTTTTAAAAAATCATCACAACCACTAACTTAAATATTATTTCAACCTCTCCTTACGTTTTCTAACTGTAGTTATAGCTTTAGGGAAAAAAATAATAATGATCAGAACTTTGAAAATATGAAATTTTCCTCAGAAATTATTAAAATCTATTTTAAAATTATATGATCTCAGATTACTCTCTAAACATCATTTAACACTGGAATTAGAGTTATAATTAGTGGATATACATAAAGGTGGAATTTCCTCAAAGATATATTGTTAGCTTTCAGCATAAGGACTCGTGTTTAGCATCACCAGACAGTGTTAACACATGATTTTAAAAAGTTGTAAGGTGTAACACAGAGACAATTATAAATAGAATCAGAGTGAAAACAAATTGTAATTGAACTCTAAAATTTTAAATAATGAACTTGAAAATCTATATCCTATATAATTTGGAAGCTGTTTCCTTATTAAACTTTAGTTTATTATACTTTGTTATAAATTAATTTCCTTGGAATATTACAGATTTTTAAAAATCGTAGAAATGCAAAATTCGGGAAGGATAAATTAATATTTCTATGATTTCCCACAAGTTCTAAATCCAAGCATCATATATGGATCTTTAATCAGTTTTTAAAAATTAAACTTACATTAGTCCTGAGGTGTGATTGAGAAGTGTTTTTGTTTGTTTGTTTTGTTTTGTTATTTGTTTTTAAGACAGAGTTTCACTCTTGTTGCCCAGGCTGGAGTGCAATGGCGTAATGTTGGCTCACTGCAACCTCCGCCTTCCAGGTTCAAGTGATTCTCCTGCTTCTGCCTCCAGAGTAGCTGGGATTATAGGAATGCACCAACACGCCCAGCTAATTTTTGTGTTTTTAGTAAAGACGAGGTTTCACCACGTTGGCCAGGATAGTCTCAATTTCTTGACCTCCTGGTTTGCCTGCCTTGGCCGCCGAAGTGCTGGAATTACAGGCGTGGGAAGTGTTTCTTTTCTCACAGATTTTTTTTTTCTTAAATAGGAAGCAATTTTACACCAGCTTGAAAATAAAGTTTAGATCAAATCAGGTACAGAAGCACAGGCAAATACTTTGGTAATTTTCTCTTTAGCACTTTGAAAGCTACTTTCTAGGACTTCAAACTGGGAGCTCTAGTTTCTTTTCATTTTTCACTAAGGAACTTAGCTAACATTGTCCTGCTTCTTTGGCTATATTAATATCTGTTTCAACTGCCTGATAAAAGGTTAATCTATGTAGGTAAGAAGGAAGAAAGACTCAAGTGGATATGACGTTTCTATCATTTCTTGAAAGTGTTCTCAATATCATCTAACTGAATTATTTGCATCACAAATACCTGAAGTGCGTGTTAAAATTCCAAATTCCCACATTCCAACTCAGACTACAAAATCATCATAGTGGGACTCTGGACTTTCTCCTGTGCCCTTAATTTTAAGAACTGCTGCCTTTAGGTAAAATTATCCATAGCATGTGGCTTCACATGCTTAAACTTCTACAAAATACAAACTACAAAATGCACTTTTGAGTATTCTTCAGGAAAATAATGAGAGACAAAAATCATTTAAAAGTACACATCAAGTAGGTTAGGTCATTCGAATTAATCACCCTGGGAAGGCTTCCTACCTCTCCTGTCAATTGAACAACTTATTTAAGGAGCTCTGTCAGATACAATCCGCTTTACTTCACTTTGTCCCCTGCTGATACCGTTTTACAGGGGATTGCCAACATGCTGAGTGCCTGAAGGATATAAACTCAGATTACAAAAGCAAACCCTGAATGCATGCTCTCTGGAAGGTAGACTCCTACCTGTTACAATACCAAGTGCTTAGGAGTGAGTCCAATAAGAGTGACACCACCTTGCAACTATTTCTTTTTATGAGATGTTCTTAATGCTGAGCCTCAGGAAAAGATTCTCATGGACAGATTACAAGGGTTCAAAAGCTTGCTAGAGATCATAGCACAAAGCCATGCTGCGTACACATTCTGCAGCCAAATTTTCAAGTCTGGGTATGACCTAGAGATGAGAGGATAATTCAAATAGTGTCTTGTCCCATCCCGACCCCTATCAAATAATTGTTTCACTTTACTCTTGCTAAGGATCTTTTGAGCAGCGTTTAGATGTTATTTCTATAACCACAGGGCAAGGTAAATCCCTCTCATGGAGATAACTGTCCCAGATATTTTGCTATTTATGTCTGGAGTTTAAGACTTGAATTAGAAACTTTCATTTGTTTTGTTGCTTTCAAAGACTGAAGCCAACTAATATGCTTTCAAAATGACTTTATAATGCAGCAGGTCGAGAAGCCTGGTCTGAAACGTATTATAGAATGGTATGTTACTGAATCTTAAAATTCACAGCCACTTACTGCCTGACAGTAAAAGAAACATGGTGAGTTCCATTGGAAATGTGGACAGCCAGGCCTTTCCTCGCATTTCCTCTACTGAATCTCATCCCTGGAAAATTTACATAATCTTATCAAAACCACTCATTCCATATTACCTGAAGTGGCTCAGGTAATACAATTTCTAATTAGGAGAGATGTATTACAAACAAGACAGAGCTAACAAAGCGTTGTGTCTTGCCAGTTTATAACAGTCCTCCCATCACCGGCTCATATGCAAGGCTTTTTATTTTTCTCTGTACGGAGTGAATTTTAGAGAGCTCACACATGCATTCTACCTTGCCTTTTATTCTTAAGCAATCCAACAGTTGATTACATTCAGTACTGTTAAATATACTGTGAATGATTCAGCAGACATAAAAATAATAAAAATAAGTCTTCAAATACGTTTTTAAAATACATGAGGGAAAACTCAGTAATTATGAAGCAAATGTAATGCTATATATTGTGTTTCAAAGGAGGGAAAAAGTATCACTGAGGTTCATATGCAGACTCTGATTTTCATATCATCAGAATTGATCCAAGCTTCCTCATGGTGATCAGAAAAATATAAATTCTAAAAATAATAAAAACATAGGTATTTATATTTAGAGTTTAAAAGGACTTACAATTTTAGGATATTGATACCAAACCATAGTACATCGTTTGAGAGTATCTGTAAGAAAATATTTTATGTTTGAACTTTGTGAAATAACCGAGCCTCTCAAGTTATGGAGACAGCACAGTCTAGAGTTTAAGAGGATGTATAGTGACAAAAGTCATAGTACTATTCCAAGCTACCTTAAGTCAATTATTCTGAGGACCTTGAGTCAATTACTTTATTTTGAAGCCTCAGTTTCTATGTAATTAAAAGTATAGAATGATTGTAAAGATTGAATAACATGGCAAAGAAAAGACTGGTGGTAATCTCTAGGGTTTCCTTCAAATGCTTAACATACAAATACATGTCTGCATACATACAATCTTTTAAAAAGCTTAGTATCTGCCATCCCAAATATTTACAAAGCATAACCACTCTGAATTTGGAAAACCTCTAATCTCAGAGCAAAGAAATATTGGGAAATTCCTTATAAAGTAATAAAGAACAAGAATATATTTGCCCTAGACTGGGTCACAAATCCAAATGTCAATTATACATTTGCAAGTAAAATAAAAGAGTGAGGTGAACCACAAAGAAATGTGTTTATTCCCACTCTTCTTGAAAACTACAGTCTTATGAGTATTTATGGTATATCTTTTGTCTTTTCTCTTGTGACAGAGACATAGTACAGATAATGTTACTCTACCATGAAAGAGCAGTAGAACAAGGAAAACAGTAAATGACAATTGATACTCTATTGTAATGTTGGAAAGATAAAAGACAATGATGGGAACCATGTTAATTCAGACACATTATGTCCCTTCCCAAACAAGCAGCTGTTACTCAGATCTTAACAACTCGTCATGTGGAAATACAGATCTGGTGTTAGCAGATTTTTCCAAGATAAGTTGGAAATTTAAATTTTTCTATAAAATCTACGGGTTTACATATTGAGTTAAACAAACAAAATATACCAATTAACACACATTCTGTTGAGCAGATGTGTCTGTGGAATTTCCCACAAGACATCTGTGCTTTTGTTCTATCTGTTGCAATCATAAATGTGTGTGTTCAAGTTTTGTCTATGTGTGTTACTACAAAAGGCAAAAGGCAACAGGAAACACCTGAGAACTTTTTTTGCTACCTAATACCTGCTACTCACTGTTTGCTTACAACATTCAGATAAAAATTAAGGGGCCAATGTTATCACATGTTTGGCATGACCTGTGAAAATTTTCACACTATAATTTATAGTCTAATGACTTTAAATCTTAGTTTACATTAAAACTATCCAAGTTAACTGATTTTTTAAAATTGAAAATAGAGTCAGGATATCATTGTTATTTTAAAGCTTTCTCTGAAAAATTATATTGCAGAGTTGCCTATAACTTCTGTAGTTTGGACTTATCTTTTTATACATAAGGACACTGAAGACAAGGAATCATATAGATATAATAGCCATTATATACTAATTCCACACTGCCTCCAATACTGTTTGCTAAGTGATAGGGTTGGCTAATGGCTGCTGAAGGAGCCTCTATGAGTCTAGAGCTAAATTTCCATGCAAGATGGGTTTGCTTTCTACTGTGGGCCTTCTAGCTTTGCATAAATTATACAATAAACCAAAACAAATCAACTTGGAGTTATGGGCTTTATCTTCTTATATTAACGGCAAAATGTCAGCCCATAAATTATTTTGAAGACCACCATCTATGGGCTTGCTGTGTCAGATGAAACACTAACATGTAGCTGAAATCACTGCCAAATACATTATTCTATTTTGGCTGACACCTATAATGATCCTGTTGAATCAAGTCTTTTTTGTATTTAAAGCGCTGCCTCTCTTGTTTAATGTAATAAGTGGTTGGAACTCTTTGTTTTATTTTTAGCAAATTCAAAAGAAGAAAAGACAAAAACATGTTCTGGTTAGAAGAAAATATATAAAACCAAGGTGTAATCCAGACTCTTCAAGGATCGCAAATTTTCACAGACATTTAGAGTAGTACCTCATACAGTATAGTACCTCAAACTAAAAAATAAAAAAGGTTGCAATTATATTATTATTTCTAGCATTAAGTGTTCTCATTCATAAAAAGTGTTTTAGAACAGCATATGAAAAAAACAGATTTTTATTATTAAAAACATTTTATATGAGTTTCAAGTAAACACCTTTTTCTGTAAAGGCCAGAGAGTAAATATCGAAGGCTTTGGAAGCTGCATGGTTTCTATTGCAACTATTCAGTGCTGTCATTTTATTGGGAAACAGCCATAGGTGATACTAGTATATAAACAAATGGGCGTGGCTCTGGGTCAGTAAAACTTTATAAAAGGAGGATGCAGACTGAATTGGGCCCATGTATCCTAATGTTTCAGCCTCTGTTGTAGTTGTGAATGATGCCCAATTTCTGAATATTGATTTAATTATCAATAGGCATGCATCTCTAACAATAGCAGTGATCCTCATATTATTCAAAATGAAAATAAGATGGGCAATAAACATAATTAGTAAAGCAAAATGGTTAAATTAAATCTCTAGTATTTTGGTGAGTTCATAAGCTAATAATAGAGAAAAAAATTCACAAGAAGTTGTCAAAAAGTTTTTCTCCCCTCAATAACTTGGATACTCAGTTGGAAAAGGCTCAACCTATCATTTTTATTCTGATTATTAAAATTAACCAAAACAATGACAAATAAAAATTAAAGTCACAGATATATTATACTATGATGGATGCTCATTAAAATTACCTCATTTCTCTTGATTCCCAGCCTAGTTATTAAGTTGATCAATTTTTAATAAGATTTCATTGAGACTGGGATTACCACTTCATCAATTTCTCATTTATAAGACATTAATCCTTATGCACATTTTACCATTTATACCAGTACTGAATAATACGTGCCACAGCATATACACCTGTCTACACAGTTCTCTACTAAACAGATACCACACCTGCTGGTGAACATTGGTTAGGACCTCACTAACTCAAATTGTGATCCATGAACCAATGTTTAGTCACTTGGGATCTTGTTAGAAAGCAGAATACTGAATCAGAATTATGTATATCAAAATCTAAGCACCACTGCTTACAACACACTTATAAAATATGCTCTGAGCTATGCAATAGAAATCTGAGATGACTTTATAATTTTATGTTTGTTTTAATTAGGAATTTATCTCATCTGTTCTTACAATTAGGGACATACACCTCGGCTAAGACTACAAAATGAATCTAATCAAAAAGAGAAAATATTTCTTAGGCAAGAAAATAAAAGTATACAATTGAAAAGTTGTACTTTTCAACTGACAGCTGTTAAATAATATTGAGGGAATCATTGCGCTCATGTAGTTAGTCTTACTCTACAGTGCATTGACCCAAGTTTTATTGTTGCTGTTAATTTTTATGCTAACAACAAAAATTTGTTCTACAAGTATAAATTGCCCAAAGAGAGGAATATTGACTGTGGAATGACAGAACTAGAATAGAGGTTGAGGGCTACATTTATATTAGAAAATCTTCTGTACTTTCCCTTAACAGTCAATTCAACAAAACTTTCTTTCAAACAATGAAGGTGAGCCAACTCCCTCTTTAAGACCATCATTTTAGAATATTATTACCCAGTGTAGACTACTTTGATTCTGATGCAGATTTTCTCTGAGCTACATTTTAATACCAGGAGACTCACATGCTTAAGTATAGACCAGCGGTCCACAAAATAGATAAATATGCACCTCCCAATAGGTGTGCTGAGCAATTGATAGGAAGCAGTAAAATATTAAGATTCCTTTCTAATTATTTCCTTGCCTCATATTTATTTTTCTCTTTTTATATTACTGATAAATATAATAGCATACATGAATACCAAAATTGGTATTAAATAAATATACATGTACAGATATCAGATTCTTTTTCTTTTTTTACTTATATCAGTGTGTTTAAAATATGGAATCCTTCAGAGCAGAGAAACAAAACAAATGCAACTATATCAAAACTTACTTGTATATTTATGAATTTATGTATAATATATAGGAGAACAAAGTTAAAAAGCATTTCTTATTTAACAAAAATGATCAATATTTGGTGGTGTTACATTTAGAAATCTAGATTTTAGGAGAGCATTATTTTCTTACATTAGGTAATGTAAGCGCCACTGACATCATTTGATACAAAAATATGGATTTATAATAGTTATAATAAAATATCCAAAAGGCCACTATTTCTATCAGCAAGTGCTATTGGTTGCAACCAAGATGACATATAGGATTTTAAGTGAGTAAAGTATAGTCATTTTCACACATACAAGACATTTCAACTCACTTTGGCTTCTATTATCTTCACTAGATGCTTATTCATTTTTTTAAATATAATGAGTCAATATTGTAGCCTTCAATTTGTTTTTTCTATGTTCCTATACTAGCTATAAGTTTCAGATTTAAATTGAAAAGCTTTAAAAATAAGTTGCATCCTCAGCCATCTTACCTGCAATGGATGCCAAAATACTTGCTAAACTGAAGTCAATCACTGCCTTAAATCTGTTCCTTTTGAATATATAGCTATATTTCATAAATTTAATGTTTGAACGTAATGGAAATAAATACAGATTCTCTTAAATAAAGCAAAAGTGCTATTTTGTGCTTTGAAAAATGTGACAATCATGAAATATAAATTTGATCAATTTCAATTGTCTGCATCCCTGTTGTTCTGTGTTTATAAGCATTAAAAATAACTTTTCCACGATTACAATATTGAGATTGCTATAAAAATAGGTTTGATCAACAGCTTTGTTTGATATATTTACATCAGACCAAGACACATGCCTATAATTAAGTCTACTTTTAAAGCAGTAAGACTACAATAAGGCCCCATAATTGGATTTGTATAGATGTTGGCAGTTTCAAAGTACCTTAGTAAGTTTTTTAGAAATTCTTAGCAAAACCTTTATGAGGTACTTTGACTAGAATTGAAACAAATGCAAATGCCCTTTGATGAATTTAAATCAAAGGTAGAAAAGAATTCCACTGAAACCTAAAGATCAGGGTCATACTGGCTGTGTTAGCATAATTTTGGAGATTTTGATTATACTTCAACAAAATGATGATACACATAGTGGTCTGAACTATTTTAGCTTTAATTTTCATATTTTTCTTTATATCTCCTATTGCATTTTAGGCTCTTAGTTTTGTACCTGTTTATCCATTTACATAAAATATTCTCCTATAATTGAGACTAATAGTACATATATATATACACCTATATATATTTATGAACATATGCATATGTTCATATATATATATATATATATATATATATATGTTCACATATATAAATATATGTTCATAAATATAGTCTTATACAACAGGGTCCTCAATCCCTGTGCCATGGATTGGTACCTGTGAGGAATGGGCCACACAGCAGAAGGTGAGTGACAGGCAAGTGTGCTTTGCTGCCTAAGCTCCGCCTACTGTCAGATCAGCAGTGTCCTTACATTCTCATAGGAATGGGGCTCCTATTGTTAACTGCGCATCTGAGGGCTTTAAGTTGCATGCTGTATATGAGAATCCAACTAATAATGCCTGATGATCGCAGGTATAACAGTTTAATCCCAAAACCACCACACTGCCCCACCCCCAGGTCCGTCCATGGAAAATTTGTCTTCCAAGAAACTGGTCCCTACTGCCAAGAAGGTTGAGAACAGCTGTTACACAAATAAAATGGTATAGATTTCAATGGCTTTTGTGAGATAATCCCTAATTAATTAAAGTTAAAATAACAATCTGGGAGCTGAAAAACTTGAGTTTGAATCCACCACACTAATTAATGGTGTAACAGGGTGCAAATGTCAATTAACTTTCTGCACCTCAGTTCATTATACATAAGAAGGAGACAAAAGCAACTTCATGGACTTGCAGTAATACCCTGAATTACAAAATAGATCATTTTTAATCTAAAATCTCCAACAAGATGTGACTTGTTCCTAGTAATATCACAAAATAGAGCAGCATTCAAGAATTAAGCTTTATAAGTCTTACTTGATTTAACATCAACTTAATTTCAATGTGCATGTGTTAAGTGTGTATATATGTGTCTATATACCATTAACATTTATTTAAAAATTCTGAAGTAGACTTTATCAATACTTTCCAATATTTCCCCCTAAGTCACAGATTCTAATTTGGTTTCTCAATATACCACTATCCATTACATAACTTCTATGAAATAACAGAAGTATTATACAGTATGTAAGCATTCAAAGACTTTAAAAAAATTCTGCTAAAAGAATTTTCCCATTCATTCTTCATATTTTTCATTAATCAATGTTTAATATAAACATTCTCTGCCTGAAAAAATACTGGTGCAAAAACAGATTCATAATAAGGATGGCCTTAAAAGCATTAGTGGAAGGATTGCTTCTTCAAAAAGACAGTCGTTTCTAATGTATATTTTGACAACTATAAATTATGATGTTCTGAATTTAGAAAGTAATGATGAAGTAATTCTCAGTAAAGAGAAACACAAGTTCCAAAAGTATCTCCTTAAAATACTGTTACTAAATACATTACAAATTTGTCACACCTGTATTTGCCATACTTCATAGAATACTTTAAATTTTATTATAAATAAAGGGTAAGATGAGAAAACAAAAATAATAAGACTGTGATTGCATATATATTTTCTTCCAAATGTAATGAGTAAACATGCCGTGTTGTTTACCACTGATCCATACAGCAATAGTAGCTCTTTTTTCAAATGCCATGAGATATATATGATGTTTCAAAAATACTAACTGTGAAAGAAACAAAAAAGCTTATGTGTGATCAACTCAATGGAATTCCAAAACAGCTGGTTTTCTGGTGCAATTGCTGGTTTAGACATTAGGATAGAAGAATAGAAAGTTTTTGGTTTTATATAGTTTAAATGTGGCCTAGCAATATGCAATTGTTAATGATTGCTAGTAAATAACCAGGTGGGTTGACATAAATTTGCAATGTTATAATTGATTTTAAGAAAAACATGAAATTTATATATAATTTTAAATTCAAAAAGTGTAAGTAGAAACTGTTTTGGATAATACTAGAAACTTATGAATAATTTCACAATTTTTAACTTTTATCAAAATAATCAGTTAAATTTATTCATTTAAATAGCATGTTAATATTCACAAAAAATAGCCTTGCTTGACTTTACTTGTAAGTTCATTCTCAAAAAGCAATGAGGAAATGTCTGAAACTGGGTAATTTATAAAGAAAAGAGGTTTACTTGGCTCACAGTTCTGCAAGCTGTAAAGAAAGCATAGCAACTTCTGCTTCTGGGGAGGCCTCAGAAAGCTTCCAGGCATGGTGCAAGGCAAACAGGGAGCAGGCGTCTTAGATGGGCAGAAACAGGAGAAAGAGAAGTATCACACATTTTTAAATGAACAGATCTCATGAAAATTCCCTCCCTGTTGAGAGGACAGCTCCAAAAGAATGATGCTTAAACCTTTCATGAGAAGTCTACCCTCATGATTCAGTCACTTTCCACCATTTACTGAAGAGTGTAGAAACACCCATTAAAATCATAGATGCTAAACATGTCACAGGCCTTGTATGCAGAGAGATGAAAACTACTAACAGTTTTAGTAGTTTACAGAGCAAAGCTGTACTCTGTGAATTTCACAATAAATTGGGAACATTGATTTACTTATAAATGTATTTATTTGTAAATTTATTTCTGTATACTACATTGAGAACATACTTCTCTTTAATTTTTTACATGTGGTATACTTCTATGTGTATATGTATGTACACAAGGTTTGAATTCTCAGATTCTGACTGAAATAATGGAAAAACAGGATTATATTCAATTTGGCACTTTCCGATAACTCCTGCTTTTGGGCTTTGCAGACACTGGAAAGACATTAAATAGAATTAACTATGAAAAGTCCCTGGGATTCTTCAGTTGAGTACTCCATTCCCTAGACTTGTGCATGAAAAGCTCCTTAACCATTCACATTGCTAAATTAAAGTTTGAAAAAAATCTAAGAAAATAAGTTACAATAAACTAAAGCTTTAAAACTTACTACAGATTGCTCCTAAAGATTGTGGTCCCAACAGGTCTAAGTTACTGCAGTGGATTAGGTTGTAGTTAGATGAGCAAAATTACTGGACCATGACATGGTTTGTTTGGTGAGCTCGACCGTCTTATCTGATTTGAATTACTCCACAGTCACTCTAATCAATTCAGCCGAGATCAGTGGTTAAATATGGCTGGAAAAAAAATCAACCATGAAGTGGTCAATTTAGAGACTGCCTAAATATACTGACATACTGTAGGGAGAATAGATTCTAATGATAACACAAATGAGTGAGACAGCTGAAAATAAAGTAAAATAAAATAGAATCATTTTAACACTTGAAATCCTCTTCTCTCTCTCTCTCTCTCTCTCTCTCTCTCTCTCTCTCTCTCTCCCCCCCCCTCCCTCTCTCTCTCCCTCTCTCTCTCTGTCTCTGTCTCTCTCTCTCTCTCTCTCTGTGTGTGTGTGTGTGTATGTGTGTGTGTGTGTGTGTGTGTCTGTCTGTCTGTCTGTGTAACTTGCAAGAAGTGATTTCAGAAGATAATATGGACTTTTCTCTAATTCAACAGCCACTTTTTAAATGAATTTTTAATAGAGACAAGAGAAATAAATCATAATTTATATAGAAATTTTCTCTAGAACTATCCTCTATTTACGCCACCTATTCACTCTTCATTCAGAGAGTAATGAAAAACATAATCCTCTGCTAAGTTTGCTGTGGAAAATCCCATTGCATCTCAAAGCAGTAATCTTTCTAGTCAAAAGATAACATTTTTAAAGGTTGAATTGGACCCCTGGGTTTTCCTTAACTAGACACCTGAGAATGAAAAACGCAACTGTCAAGATATCTCCTGGCTGGCGTTACAGGAAACTTAATCCACTTACGCACTAGCGTGATGTTCTGCTAGCAGTAAGCCAGAACATACTAATTAAATGCTTCAATTCTTTATTTAAAAGTTGTATCCCTTCACCCCCGTCCTCACCAAGAAAATGATGTCCAGTGCAAAATATTTTAGGGAATTTGAAAAGAATTTAAGAAAAACAAAAAGTGAGCAAATTCCTTAGAAACTAGGTAAGTAAAGAATCATGTTACAAGCTACAAACCAAACAACAAGTAAGTGGCCATATTTCAAAGACTTAAATATGGAAGTAAAAGAAGTCTGACATGTCAGACAGAGACTGCTATTGTCATTACAGATTCTCCCTCCATATTAAAAGCGTATTATACATACGAAGGCTAGTTAAAAGACAGCCGTTCTTTCCATGGAGAACACAACCTATCCCTATAAAGTAGATGATACTCTGAAGTCTTAGCCAAACTTTCAAAATGAGACAATTTTTTATTTTCTTTCCTTCAAATCTAGTATCAATAACTTTAGAATGAAAATGTATTTCATATGTGTCGATACATTTGATCAAACAAACATATTAATGCTATACATAGTTTATGTGTGTAAATCTTTTGTACTTATGCAGCAGCCTGCTGTCATTAGTTTTCTCAAGCACTATTAAGAAATTTGTTTTGTTTTCTCAAAACTGAATGAAGAAATGGGAAATGTTCCTTAAAGAGCAAAGGCTGCCATTATAGTGTTCTTTATTGAGTACTGCCTGACATAACTAGATAAAAAGAACAATGAACTGATCTTGCAGTAAGAACTATATCAACTGAAAAATATTTACAGTTCCTATTAAAAATGAATTAACCCAAACAGACAGCCTTTTAATTGAAATCTTTATCACATTTTCTTCCTATTTAAATGCAAATGTAAAATCCTTTTATAAACTAATAGAAATCAGAAACTGAAAACTGAACCACAACTTTCTAATGATATAGTCATCTAAAATAAGTAGGTCCAACATAACACATGAAATACTAAAAGCACTAACATGACTTTTATAGAATTCAGTGTTTATTATTTTAAGAATTTGTAAAATGTTTATTTCAAGCATTGAGTTATATTTTTCATGCCAATTGATATTTCAAATATTTTTCTATTTTTATAATTGTAGAAAATCGTATTTCTGTCTTTGTATGTTACTGTCTACAAAACGCTAATCTGCTGCATTATAGCACATTTTGTCCATATGAAGTATTAATAAATGTTTATATTGTGAACACACTGTTTGTTTAAACTTAAGCAGAACAATGCGTAAGTTAGGTACTGAGACCAGAAGTTGTGACTTAGCCACAGTCTGCCAAAAAAGTAAAATAAAATTTGAAAATCTTTTCAGGGTTCCTTCTGCAAATATATATATATATATATATATATATATATATATATATATATAATATTCAGGATTCAGTTGCATTGAATGGATAAAGCAGAGGTTATACTGTGAAATAGTTCTGAAACTTAGCTATTTAAATTTTCTTTATATTTCTTTAAACTTTATGAATTTGAATTTCTGATTTATTATAACCGCTTTTTAAAAAGTCTAATATTTTGAGGTCTTATGCAAGCTGAAATTCAAAGATATCTGGTTCTTAAAGTGCTACAGTTCTGTACGAGGCAAGCTGGAATCACACTTTAGGTTTCTTGACTGCAGGTCAGACTGTAGAATTTGATGCAATGTACAGTTTTCAGTTTATTTAGTGTTTAACTGTGCAAACATACTTTATTATACATTTCTTTTTACCTATTGTTCACTATTTAGTCTCCAGATCTGAAGCAAGTAATCTTACCAGTGCGAAAAGAGAACATTCACTGTGCTGGATAAAGATGAGGATGTTCTAGAAAGTAACATCTTGATTATTTTACTCCCTCTACTCCTGATGCACACTTTACCCGATATAAAATACACACAGCAGCCCTCAGAATACAGTTTTTCAAAATGTTATTCTTTTAATGCAAACGTTTGCAATGACAGATCTAAATCATTATGGATTCACAAGACCTTGACATTTAAAATCAAAAAATTATGTACTTATACACATTAGTTCCAAAATGCTTATCGTAAAAACTGTGTATTTCTGTTGCTCAACATTTGAAGATCAAAAAAAAAAAAAAAAAAACCGTGACCTGTATATTGTATTTTATTGATATCTCTTAAGTTTCTTTTGCTATCCAGTAAGTTTTCTGCTGTCTATCCTCCAGCATTGATTTGTTGAAGAAACTAGTCATTTGTCTAGCAGAGTTTTGTCAGTTCCTCTGAATTTGTAGCATATATTTCTTAATAATCTTTGTGGAAGTCTTCATCAAACTTATTTCCAGCCAGGGTATAGGTATGTCATCCATGCTTGGCCCGTCATTCAATCTTACTCTGAATTGGGAGCTAATATGAAAGAAGCAGGACCTGTAGAGAACTCTCCTGGCTTCAGGAACCACATTGTGATATCCTGTATCTCAAGGCAGTAAAGTTAGTGGGGATTCCTGGTCGGTGTCAGTACCAGCTATGCTGGAGGGGCATCTGCAAATGCTGGTGTCCAGTGGCCCTGGAAGCAGAGTTCTTCCTGCTTAGAATCTGTGATGTTATTTGGACAGCAGTTCTGGACAAATAGTTATCTATGTGCCTGTCCATTTTCCTGAGTGTGGTACTCTGGGCTTGTGGAAATTCAGTGACTCTTCACTATTTCAATAAATTTCCATTCTGCATAAATCAGAGATGATATCTGTTTCTTGTACATTAGAGCTTTGACAAACATAATGCCCTATAAAAATGCAAAGCACTGTTAAAAGTTCTTAAGTAAACACAAAAAGAGGGGAAGAACATAGCTTTAAATTTAGCACACCACAATTTAGTTGAGAATTAGAGAAATAATTATTAGATGGAAATTACTAAAAGTCACTAGGAGCCTTTGATGTTCATGTGTCTAACAGGGCTTACTCTAATGTTGATTGTTTGTTCATTAATGTAGCAAGGCTGGGCAAGCCACAGCTAATTACCTGATTCCTTTCTCAAGAGGCTCACCCAGGGGCGGCATAGAGGCTCCTTTTCTTAACCTTTTAAAGGAAGATGGTAACTGTGTTTCTTGAATATAAGAAACCGTGGAGACTGTCTCTGGAAGAAACATCTCAGCTTTGTGATTTCCTAAGAATTTGGTTTATATGGACCACTAATGAGAGTTGCTCAGTGCATCCCAAAATTCTGCCTTAATGCAATTAGGGCCCAAAGAAAAGTAAAAGCTTGAATCACATGATTGTGAGATTAATGGTAAAATAGATTTCTATGTGTTTGTGTGTCTGACAGAGAGAGAGAGAGAGAGAGAGAGAGAGAGAGAGAGAGAGAGAATGTCTTGATTTGTGCAGACACAGGATGTATAAAGCTATAATAACTTTAAGGGATGCTCTTTACCTCCCTTCTGTGTTGTTTTTCCTATGTCCTGTTCCTTACAGATTCTATTTTTTGTTTTATTCCCTAATACTGGAATACTATCTACTGCAGTAGCTTTCAGAGAAAAGACATATGAAATTGAATTTTATGTGGATATTCAGAGCTTTAAAAATCTGTTTATTGTAGATATTTTCAAAGACATAAAAAAGGAAAAAAGATAACGCACTCATCTTTCAATGCTCATCACCCAGTCCTACAGCAATCAACTTCCTGCTATATTTAAAATTTTCAGAAATCACGTGATGTCAATTGTAAATATTTTAAAATGTCTATATCTCTCATAAAAGCTACTTTTAAAAAAACGAGAACACAGTAGCAATAGTACAACCAAAAAGTTAAATAGTTCTTTAATATTTTTTTAATAACTAGGTCATGCTTAGTTTTCCCTGCTTGTATTTTTTTAAAGTTGGCTGATATGAATAAAGATTAAAAAAGAACCCCAGGCCGGGCGCGGTGGCTCAAGCCTGTAATCCCAGCACTTTGGGAGGCCAAGGCGGGTGGATCACGAGGTCAAGAGATCGAGACCATCCTGGTCAACATGGTGAAACCCCGTCTCTACTAAAAATACAAAAAAAAAAAAAAATTAGCTGGGCATGGTGGCGTGTGCCTGTAATCCCAGCTACTCAGGAGGCTGAGGCAGGAGAATTGCCTGAACCCAGGAGGCGGAGGTTGCGGTGAGCCGAGATTGCGCCATTGCACTCCAGCCTGGGCAACAAGAGCGAAACTCCGTCTCAAAAAAAAAAAAAAAAAAAAAAAAAAAAACCCAAAGGACCCCATAATCTGTATATAGTATTTTGTTGATATCTCTTAAGTTTCTTTTGATATCCAAAAAGTTCTGCTGATTCTATACCCCAGATTGATTTACTGAAGAAACTAGTCATTTGTCTAGGAGTTTTGCCGGTCTGTCTTACTGATGTTAACATTTTCTATTGCTCCCTGATTTTCTAGCTTCTAGAGTTGCTCTGAGAAGTTCAAAAATATGTATTTTCTTTCATCCCCTTCCAAAGACATTATAGAATATTTATTTTGCTCCTTTAAAATGACATACATTAAAGATATTGTCTCTAAAAAGATTATAAAATAAAATGGGGTACATTAATGTGAGGTTATTTTCCTCAATATTGTCAGTCATTTCTGTGTATTCTTGCCATTTGGAAACTATGTATTTTCTTTAATATTTTATTGATAATTTTCATACCTCTGCTTCATTTCTATTTTTATTTCATAAATTTTATGTTTGGGACTTCTAGAGTAATTCTTCATATTTCTTATGAATTCTCTTATTTTTATATCTTTGCCTTTTTGATGTATTTTCTGAAAGGTGACATCATTCTATCCTTCTAGTCTTCTCATAAGTTTTTGTTTTGGACTAATGTCATTTTAATTTTCAGGTACTCTATTCTCTCTTTTGATATCACCTTGTTCTTGTTTCATTAATGTAATACTTCCTCTTATCTTTCTGAGGATGTCAGCAATTTTATTCTTATAATTGCTTTATAGTCTTTAGAACCTCCAGTTGCTATTTCTTTGTTTGCCTATTCTGGTGTTTGTCTTTCATGTTAAAAGATTTCTGTGTATACTCGTTTATCTGATTTTCTTCTAAAGCATCAAAAGAAATTATTGTAAGCTCTTTGCTGGCATAACATTTAATACCTTTGGGCTTCTCTATAAGTTTTTCTGATTAGGCCATTTTATCTTCATATGGATATATTCTAACTTTCTTCTTAGGCTTTTCAGATACTCCAGAAAACACTTTTCTTGAGTACCCTATAGACAAATTTAGGAAGTAGAAGGCTTGTATATCATCTTTGGTGTACAAATGTTCAATTATTTGACTTGTATTAAGAATGAAATATTTTCTCTTCACATTCTCTAGTGTTTCCCTTTGTAGAGAAAACCCTCCGCTTTATGGAATGATGAGAAAACATCAACAGTCTTCTTTAGAGATTAGGAAGAATTATTGCAGACCTAGAAAGAGGCTCTGACACCAAGTTGGTGTACAAGATATTTCTTGAGGCACTCCTTTGGGTTCAAGTCCTGTGGACAGAAAAGGAAGAAATTATGTCTGGGCAGAGGGAGAAATCCAGCTGTGTTGCTGGCCCAAAAATACACTTGGCTGACTCTGCAGAGAGCTCTGGAACTAGAACAGTCCTTCAGAATTGTTCCTCATTGAACTTAGATAGTTAGACCTTATCCGCCTGCATTGATTAGCCATTAGATGTAGGCCACATAAAGCTGAGATGGCTTTCTGTAGCTGAGACAATTCCTGAGGGTGCTGACATCTGATGTCTGTCTAAGGCAGTACTTACAGCACTGGGTAAACAAGTCCTCCTCTGAAGAAAAACCCAGCCTGACATTACAGTGTCAGTAGCACAGGGGTTCATAGAGCCACATGCAGGGCTCTATGAAGCATGTCGGGATGTATCCTAACTGCTTCTTCAGCCATCTTTCAAATATTCTTCTCTGTCTTTATCCTCAATTCAAGAAACATCCAGTGCTACCCACTTGTACATATTTAGGGTTATATGGTGTAAACGTGGTTCTCAGCCTTCTCCACTGCTAGTTTAGAATTCATCTCTATTAGGCTATGTCAGTTGCATGCCTTTGCCACTCTAGATTCCAAAAAGTTAGTTGCTGTTTTATCTTTTCCTGTTTTCCTTATCCTTGTGGGTTGATGAGTCTTTGAATCTCATCTGTCATTTTAGTGGAAAGCAAAGGCATGAATGTGTCTAAACTCCATCTTTATAATTCACCATCAATATGTGAAATTATGTTCTTCCCTCTGCTTCACTTTTTGTTTAACTTTTTTCAAAACTTTATGCATTTTAATTACTTTACACAATTCTCTTTCCCTATATATAGAGGGATTAAGAGGAAATTACTTTAAAAATATTATCTCTAAGTTTTGCAAAAATTTTCTAAGCATAACTATTTAATCTCTAGTAGCTTTGATAAGCATTTTTTCTAAATATTACAAGTATTGTGGGAGGACAAGGCTAGGATTTCGAGAACAGCCTGGCCAACATGGTGAAACCCCATTTCTACTAAAAATACAAAAAAAATAAAAATAAATAAAAGAAAACAAATTAGCTGGGCATGGTGGCATGCACCTGTAACTCCAGCTACTCAGGAAGCTGAGGCAGGGGAATCACTTGGACCTGGGAGCTGGAAGTTGTAGTGAGCCGAGATCCTGCCATTGCACGCACCTGGGCAACAGAGTGCGACTGTCTCAAAAAAAAAAAAAAAAAAAAAAAAAAAAAAAGATGATGATGCTTTTGCCTTGTCCATACAGGTGCATTCTATCTTAAGATGTTTTAAGGTAACTGTGACAGAGTGATATACTTCTTTGCATTTTGGGTCTTTCTAAATTATCATTTTCTTACTATTGTGATCTGAACAAGAACTATTCAGATCAGGTAGTTAGAATTTATCTCTCAAAATGTATTCTCTGTATTGTGTCCAATTTGGGTTTTTCCAGTCCATTCTAAAGGAGGAGGTAATACTGACCTGACTTCCTCCATTCCCTTCTCTACGTAAAATCATAATTTATATTTAAAAGGTCTTGGTGTAAAATAAATGGCATTTGTCTTTTTGCTCAGAATTTAACCTTCTTGCATGCTTGAAGCTTGAGATAAGTATTTTTAGATTGCTTTTGGTTTTGAAATTTATTTTCAAACACACCTAAAGATTTTAATTAATAATCATCTTTAATATGTATTCATGTAGCAAGTGGATACATGACCTGTACTAAGTTTTGCCCTTTAAATCACTTATCTATTGAATTTGCCATTTCCTACCTACATGTCAGCTTTGAAATATATATAAACATACATGTAAAAAAGAAAAAAAAAACATTTAGAAAAGGAATAGAGATTAGTAATTCAGTTACCTTAACACTAATGCTGCTGCTAAGTGCAGTGAAAGGGAACATTTATCATTTGTCACAAAATAACAATATTAGAATCTGTCTGAGTAATCCACAAACCATAGAAATAACCTAGTGTGGTTCTTGGGTTCACTAGCTCAGGTCAATCTTGTGAATATGCAAACCTTGCAAGTGCCGATGTGAAGGGAGAGCACTGTGCTGGTCTATGGGAAAGAGCTTTGCTCATTATAATACTAAATACATGGAGTGAATCATACATCACACCGGGTGATATAAGCTGACATACAGAAGGATATACTTATATATAAGTAAGCTAAAGCTGACAATTTTTTTCCTTCCTGGAAATCTAGTAAGTGCTGAATAAGCTTTTTATTTGATCTTCCTTTAATGCAAGCATCAGCTGTTCAGTATAGAGGGAGCTGACAGAGGGGGAAAAATCCAACTCCATCTCTCAACACTTGTCTCTAAAAGGTTCCTTTCTAGTAAATGGCAGTCTATTAAGGTGCTTCCTAGACTTAATCAAAGTGCTGTACAGAAAGATCTGCCTTTGTGTGAACAGCTCTCTACTCTCTCAGTGAGAGCCCAGGTCTCTAATTTTATTGCTGGCCTAGTCCTGCTAAGCCCACACTCTGCACAGTGTGTGGCTTCTCACTCCCGTGGTTCTCAGTGGCAACAGGAAGTTGGGGGAGAGGCTGCAGTGCCAGACCGGCAGGCAGGGATGCTGTCAAGATTGCCTTCCTCTCTTCTCTGCAAATAAGGGGCTAAATCCAATTGACACACACTGAAGTAAACAGGCAGTGACATATTTGTAGACAAATTGTCATGCTGTAGATGATTCACAAAACAAATTGTTTTTGATTTACACTTATACATTGAGGGGAAAAATATCTGCCAGCACTAAACAGCTGCTCCCTTTTCAAGGGAAACAAGCATTTAATGAAAAAGTTAATTTAAAAATAATG
Organism: Saimiri boliviensis; assembly: GCF_048565385.1. Lineage (NCBI taxonomy): Eukaryota > Metazoa > Chordata > Mammalia > Primates > Cebidae > Saimiri > Saimiri boliviensis. The sequence goes on from NC_133452.1 coordinate 74,734,532, forward strand.
TTCTACTGTTGCTAAAATTCCTTAGGGAAAATGTTTAACACTGCTTAAAACTAAAGGAAAAGATATATTTTCAAGTCCATGTAGAAATATCCTACTTTCTCTAGGATATGCAATAGGTCTGCAGTTATATTCTTAGAATCATTCAAACTTTTTAGTGTTCAGAGATTATTTGTAAAGTAATCATAATAATTGTCCATGTTTTTTTTTTTTTTTTCCTGTGATCCTTTCTCATTCATCACTTTATGGTTACGTTAACATAAGATATGAGATTAAAAGAATTTATGTCATCTTTATGGGGAGTCTATTTTGTTAATTAAGGTACAAGCATGTATTCTGGGTGGCTCTTTTAGAATCACCTGAAAGGTATTAAGGAAGCTACTTAGAGGGAGAATTTACATGGATTCGATCACCATCTTAAGAGCAGGTTGATTTTCACCAAGACAGTAATTCATTATGCTTGCTGTAGGGGGTGACATCACCTTTTCTGGCTGTGTCTTCTTTTTAAGAAAACAACCTTTACTGACATTTGTCTCAGTCACTCCTCTAAGTCTACATGTCATACACTGCTATAACAAAATATCGTAGACTGAGAAGCTTAAACCCCAGACCGTTCTGGAGCATGGGAAGTCTAAGATCATGGTGTCCATTGTCGGGTACTTGTAAAAGCTGTCTTCCTGCCTTTCAGAAGGCTGTCTTCTTGTTTATCCTCACATGGCAGAGAAACAGAGAACTCTGGTATCTCTAAACCTATTTACCTGCAAAGGCCCCACCTCCTAACCCCAACACACTGGGAGTTGAGGGCTTCAATATATGAATCTGGAGTGGTTGGGGGGTGGGGCAGGACAAACATTCAGTTTGAATTCAAACATTCAAAACTCACTTATTTACAAGCAACCTTCAGTTTCCTGCTGCCTAATTCCAGGTCTGGGTTCCTAATTTCACGCTCTTACACAGTTTTCTACTTCTACAATTACTTCCTTGAATTTTTTCAAGGGAAATCTTATTTTCTTTATTTTGTTTCTTCTAATTTGGTTGTAAAGTGTCAACTGACGAATGGGACCAATCAATTTTAACTGGTTATATATTCAGAGATGAGAGTTACAAGTAGTGTGAGTGAAGGCTGATTATTTTAACTTATGCAATTTTTTTTTTTTTTTTAAGTAAAAGCAAACACTTTTTTGAGTAGTCTAACCTATTAGTGCTACTCTGGTCATTCTCTGCAGGCTTCAATCTAGCTTAATCTAATCTACCACCCTTAGAACTAATTTTGCTGTAAGGTGTATCTCTTTCTTTCCTTTCCATAGTAAGTTGTGAAAAATATATCTATTTTTAGCTATTAACATTTTTTGGGTCTGATTAGATAAACCAAATATGGCAAATCTAGTTAATATTTTATAACTTATGTCCCATCTTTTAGCATTACTATTTAAAACTCATCTTTTCTCAACCTCTCTTAATCTTATTTCCCTCTTTAATGGCATTATCACTGAATAATTTATCTACACTCATTGCTTTCTGTAATTTATACTATATAGTATTGTTATCTTGAATGTTTTAGTACTTTAAAATATTAAGAGTGTATATCTCATATCTTTTTCCCCTAAAAAGAATTTATATGCTATTTAAAAGCATTTCAAACATTTATTTTCTTCTATATTTGTTATCTTCAATATTTGATCCCAAATACAGTATCTAATGTTTAATTCTCAGGGAAAATAATTAAGAACATAATGTGGCCGGGCGCGGTGGCTCAAGCCTGTAATCCCAGCACTTTGGGGGAGGAGGCGGGTGGATCACGAGGTCGAGAGATCAAGACCATCCTGGTCAACATGGTGAAACCCCGTCTCTACTAAAAATACAAAAAAAAAAAAAAAACTAGCTGGGCGTGGTGGTGCGTGCCTGTAATCCCAGCTACTCAGGAGGCTGAGGCAGGAGAATTGCCTGAACCCAGGAGGCGGAGGTTGCGGTGAGCCGAGATCGCGCCATTGCACTCCAACCTGGGTAACAAGCGGGAAACTCCGTCTCAAAAAAAAAAAAAAAAAAACATAATGTTTGTCAAAATATGTCAAAACCAGAAAGAACCTTGTAACATTTTTGAAATTGTCATTCTCTATTGTAGACCATGATTGCATTGTTTCAGAGAAGGAAAACATTGTCTCATTTGTGCTTCGCATCTCTCTTGTTTTGCACTCCTATTTATCCATATAACATTTTCCCTCAAAGTATTTTAATATATTTAAGCCATCTTTATTTTCTCTTCCATTAGAAAATTCTCTCTAGAAAGGAGATAATTTACTACATGTAAAATGACTTACATTGATTTACTGGTAAAAAAAAACAACCCAATAATAAGAATCTCTTCTTCCCTTTCATCTGTACTTTCTCCAGAGCACTGTCCCAACCTGCCCAGGAAGTTCTACCACCAGAGAATTTATCCCCTCCACTGGGTGATCCTAACTGCCATTTCCGAAATAAACTAGAAAGACAAAAGGGAATATACAAAGGAATTCCACACTTCCTTAGCACATAGAGCATCTTTATCTTTGACTCTACAAATGTGATAAAATATCAATACAATTTCACTAACATTTATTAACAGACATGAGTAAAACAGTTTTTTGATACGTGGATAGTCTTCGGAGAGAATCGGACATGGAAACAAAATTTTAATGAGACGAACATAATCATAAAGGCATATACAAAGTTTTATAGCTGCAAAGAGGTAGAATGAAATAATTTGATGGTGAGGGTGTAGGAAAGCTTCAGTAAGGAGATGTTTAATTTGAGTGGTGTTACATGTGGAGACCTCCATGTATTGCTTGAGTGAAGATGTGAATATGAGAAAGAGCATGAGGTATTCAAGAGGCAGACATCGGTAGGATTTGCCTTAGGAAGGGCATTGCTCTGTCTCGGAGTGTGAGAGAAAGTAAAGCTCTGATGTTTTCTGCACAGGCCACACATTAAGAGAATCCAGAAATTAAATTCTGCAAAATTTGAATTTTATCATAACGTAAGTGATTGTGATGTGACTTAAGATTATCCAGCTGAGAATCAGAAAGAATATGGGGGCGCAGGTTAGGTTAATCTTTAAACACTTGGGCTTTGATACCATACAGAGCTAAATTTGAGGCCTGACTCTATCACTCATGAATTGTTTAGGGTAATTGATGAAAATTCTTTAGGCTTCAATGTCTTATCTCCAAAATAAAAATAACATTTTTATTTTCTATTCTCTGGAGATTTGTGAGGAGTCAATGAGATAATATGTTAGAATCTAGCAATATTGTGAACATGCAAGTTCTCAGTAAATAACTATTATTCTTTATCTCCATAGAAAAAAGGTAAATCAAGGCCATTGCATCATATAGTTCCATTTGTTTTGTAGCTCAACTATTAAAAATGTTTCACTTATGTTGATTTTGTCTGTTGGAATACGAAGAATAGCAGGTTAGCCAGCAGTAAGATCAGAAAAGAAGGTCCATATACCTTCCTGGTCACTAAAGGAATCAGCCTTTGTGAACCAGATGTGAGTAAACAGGCTCAGTAATAAATTAAGAAGTATCATGAAATGTTAATATCTCAAACTCAGCTCAATTCTCTTTCTGCCTCTCAAGCTCACACTGTTGCTCTAACATGTCACATCTAGTTAGATTGGTTCTAAACTAAACTCATTATTTAATCCCTACATTTACACTTCAACACCCAAACAACTCTGCTCAAATTAGAGAATTAAAATTGTCAATAAATATTGATCATTAAATCCTGTGGATTTTGCTTTCAAACACATACTCTCTTCATCTCCACCCCAGGTGTTGAGCCACCATTTCTGTTGTTGGGTTATTTCAACATACTAGTAACTGAATTTCCTCCAATCTATCTTTATACAACTGGTAGAGTTGTGATTTTCGTGGGTTTTTTTTGTTGTTGTTGTTGTCGTTTTTAGTTTTATTTCAGGTTCTGGGGTACATGTGAAGGTTTGCTGCATAGGCAAACTCATGGGAGTTTGTTGTACAGATTATTTCATCCCACAGTTATTAAGCCCAATATTCAATAGCTATCTTTCCTGCTCTTCTCCTTCCTTCCAACCTCTGCCCTCAAGTAGACTCAAGCTTCTGTTGTTTCCTTTTTGTGTTCATAAGTTCTTATCAAGTGAGAATATTCGGAGTATTTAGTCTTCTGTTCCAGAATTAGTTTGTTGAGGATAATGGCTTCCAGTTCCATTCATACTCCCACTAAATACATGATCTTATTCTTCTTTATAGCTGCATATTATTTCCTTGTGTATTGTGGCACATTTTCCTTATCCAATCTGTCATTGATGGGTATTTAGGTTGCTTCTATGTCTTTGCTATTGTGCATAGTGCTGCAGTGAACCTTTGTGTTATGTATCTTTATGGTAGAATTATTTATATTCTTCTGGGTATATACCCAATAATGGGATTGCTTGGTCAAATGGTAGTTCTGCTTTTAGCTCTTTGAAGAATCTCCATTCTGCTTTCCAAAATGGTTGAATTAATTTAAACTCCCACCAACAGTGTATAAATGTTCCCTTTCCTCTGCAACCTCGCCAGCATCTGTTATTTTTTGACTTTTTGATAGTAGCCATTCTGACTGCATAATATATTCTTTTCACTCCATAATCTAACACCTGTCTGATTCTTCAGAGCCATCATTACCTCTTCTAATCTTGGCTCATTTCAGCTGAGGCTACATATTTATTTCCTGTTTTAGGAAAATGTGTATTGATTTAGGAGGTGATCCCAGTTTGGCTGTACCCCCTCTCAAATCTCATCAGAAACTGTAGTTCCTATAATCCCCACGTGTCCTGGGAGATAACCTGGTGGAAAGTCATTGAATCGTTGGGATGGTTACCTCTGTGTTCTCAAAAGAGTGAGTGAATTTTCATGAGATCTGCTGGTTTTATAAGAGGGCTTTCCCCTGCTTCACTCTGAACTTTTCTTCTGCCACAAGGACAAGTTTGCTTCCCCTTCTGTCATAATTGTAAGTTTCCTGAGATCTCCCCAGCCATGCTGAACTGAATCAATTAAACCTCTTTCCTTTTTAAATTATCCAGTCTTGGGTATGTCTTTTTAGCCATGTGAGAATGCACAAATGCAGTAAATTGATACTAGGTAGTGAGGCACTGCTGTAAAGATATCCAAAAATGTGGAAACGACTTTGGAACTGAGTAAAAGTCAGAGGTTGGAACTGTTCGGAAGGCTCAGAAGACAGAAAAATGTGGAGAAGTTTGGAACACCGTATAGATTGGGAGCGCTCAGAAAACAGGGAGATGTGGGAAAGTTTGAAACTTCCTAGACACTTGTTGAATGGCTTTGACCAAAATGATATGGATAATAAAGTCCACACTAAGGTGGTCTCAGATGGAGATGAGAAACTTATTGGGGACTGGAGCAAAGGTGACTTTTGTTTTGCTTTAGCAGAGACTGGAGGAATTTTGCCCCTGCCCTAGAGATCAGTGGAACTTTGAAATTGAGAGAGAAGATTTAGGGTATCTGGCAGAATAAACTTCTAAGTGCAGTGTTCAAGAGGTGACAGAACATAAAAGTTTGGAAAATTTGTAGCCTGAAGATGTTGTAGAAAAGAAAAACCCATTTTCTGGGGAGAAATTTAAGCCAGCAGCAGAAATTTCCATAATTAACCAGGAACCAAATGTTAATCACCAAGGCAATGGGGAAAGCATCTACAAGGCATGTCAGAGACTTTCATGGCAGCCCCTCTCATCACATGCCTGGAGGCCTAAGAGGAAAAATTGGTTTCAAGGACCAGAACCAGGTGTGCTTGCTGTATATAGCCTACATATTTGTTACCAAGTGTCTCAGCTGCAGCTTTGGCTAACAGGGGCCAAAATGTAGCTCAGTCCTTGGCTTCAGTGAGTGCCAACTCCCAGCCTTGGCTGCTTCCACCTGGTATTGAACTTGCAGGTACATAAAAGTCAAGAATCGAGGTTTGGAAACCTCCACCTAGATTTTAGAGGATGTATGAAAACATGGATATCTAAGCAGATGTTTGTTTCAGGGGTGGGGCTCTCATGTAGAACCTCTGCTAGGGCAGTGCAAAACGTGAATATGGGATTGGAGACTCCACACAAAGTCCACACTGGGGCACTGCCTACTGGAGCTATGAAAAGTGGGCCACTGTCCTCCAGACCCCAGAATGGTAGATCTACCAGCTACTTGCACTGTACACCTGGAAAAGCCACAGACACTCAACACTAGCTGATGAATGCAGGCAGAAGTGAGGCTGAACCCTGAAAAGCCATAGGAACAGAGCTGCTCAAGGCCATGGGAACCCAATTCTTGCATCAGCATGACCTGGATGTGGGTTATGGGGTCAGAGGTGATTATTTTGGAACTTTAGGGTTTAATGATGGCCCTGTTGGATTTTGAACTCGTGTGGGGCCTGTAGCTCTTTTGTTTTGGTCATTTTCTCCCATTTGGAATGAATGAGTCACCCAGTGCCTATTCCTCAATTTTATCTGGGAAGTAACTAATTTGCTTTTGAATTTACAGGCTTATAAGTGAAAGGTACTTGCCTTGTTTCAAATGAGACTTTGGACTTGGACTTTTGGGTTACTACTGGAATGAGTTAAGAGTTTGGGGGACTGTTGGAAGGATAGGATTGTGTTTTGAATTGTGAAGACATGAGATATGGGAGGGGTCAAGGGTGGAATGATGTGGTTTGATTGTGTCCCCACCCAGATCTCATCTTGAACTATAGTTCCCATTATCCCTGCATGTTGTGAGAGGGATCCAGTGGGAAAAATCATGGGTGCAGTTACCTCCATGCTGTTCTAGTTATGGTGAGTGAGTTCTCAGGAGAACTGATGGTTTTATAAGGGGCTTTCCTGCCTTTGCTTGGCACTTTTCCTTGATGCCACCATGTGAAGAAGAACATGTTTGCTTCTCCTTCAGCCATGATTTTAAGTTTTATGAGAGATGAAATGACACACCACTAAAAAAGGCCTTTGGAGGTGACTTGGAAATATAATGACTTTATAAACTTATTTACATAGGAAAAAATGATGTCCTGAATTCCAAACAAAAATGTGTAAGTGGATGTTTAAAAACAGTCCTAAAGTTGTCTATTTTATCTCACTTAGCATGTTAAAATTATCTACTTTATGATTTCATATTTTATAAATAAGTTTCTACACACTGGAAATATTTAGATGACAATTTAAATTGCTAAAGAGTACTGAACATTTAAATTATTCATTCATGATAGTCAGTGCTTCATACCACTCAGAGCATCTCTGAGGTCAAACTGGCCATAGAAGCCTTCAGTTTTCTGTTCCTTTATGACATGATTCCAGATCAACTTTTGCCCTCTCACCTTCTCTTCCAGTTAGAGGTTATCACAACATAACAGAATATTTCTTATTTCTAGTTATGATCATCAAAATAAAATATTATAAAGTTATGTGCAAGAGGCCAGCTGAGTGTTGAACCTATGCATGTTTGCCTGCAAACCTGTCAGAGAGCTCTCAAAAGGAGTATGACCTTCCTCCGAAGGGCAGGAAGAATGAAGGGAGTACCTATTATTCTTTGGCTATTGCCACCCAAATTTACATCGGATTGGAGGAGCAGAGCAGAAGATAAAAAATGAGAGAATGAGAGTAGCAAAATATAGCGTGGCTATATCTATTTTCTTACTGCTCAGAGCAATACAGAGGTAACGTGAATTCAAAAGAGAGAATCGTAGAAGGGGTCAGTTCTTTAAGTCAGAGCTAGAAGTACATATTGAGTTTACTGGAGGAAAGAGAAGTAGGGAAACAAAAAAGTGAGAAGATTAAGTCTCTATTTTATTAACAAGACTTTGACTCTTGTCCCAGAACATACTTCATTTAATCTTCTCAGGAAAGGGCAGACTATAATTTATCTATATCCAAATTGTCATTTTCCTCAGATGCAATAAAACGTATTAAATGATGCAAATAAAACGTCTGCTTTTACTGTTTTCAAAAATTAAAACTTATTTAACCATATTTTGTTACATTATTTTTATATTATGGGAAATTTTTTATTCTATAAGTAAAGCCCTCAGTAATTTAAAGTGTCAAATCAAATGCTAACCAAACTTTGCACTGAGTACCTGAAGAAAAGTAGCAAGTGGAGTAGTTTATGAGTTAATAATAGGGACCTCATTTTAGAATCAAGGAAAGAACAAAAATTACACTTTGGTACATATAAAGTAGAATTGGCCTAAGATAAGTGATAAAACACTGATGTAGCCATAAAATAAAATGTAAAGGACCAAAATAAGCTTTTTAATGCACATTCCTTCCTCTCTGTTGTATAATTTTTTATGGTTTCTATTTCTTGATCACTAGACTCAATTTTTTTTAACATTATGCATTGTTGGGATTTAAATTCTAAGTGTGACATCTTGGCACTTTAAGGAGACACATGAAAATCATATCAGTTTCCTAAAGTAATTAATGTTTATCAATTTTTCTTGATATCCTTCATTTCTCACTCCATCTCCTTGATGGTTGATTATAGCAATAAAATGTTGATATTTCTCCATGGTTCATATCCAAAGGCATTTATGAACTTAATTTGCCTTTTGTATTCTCATTTATAAGAATTTATGGTAGGCTCAAGTGGTAACACATGGTAACTTCTACCAGCCTGGAGTACCAGCTGGTACCAGCTTGGTGGTTAAATAATCACCCAGCTTTGTTTTTGTCATCTGGAGGAAAGAGAATTAATAATACACTAAAAATAAAAATTTTACCAATAATGATACTGAGCGTAATGTCCTTGATAATATCTACTGAGGAGTGAAGTTAATCATCATTAAACATTTCTCATCTTCTCTACAGACGGATTAAACTGATTAACAAACAAGAACAAATTTGCACTTTAGTTTAGCAGGTGGACTGAAAAAAGCATACTAGTAGGTGTGAATGAGGTCGTGAAATGCAGTTAAGACTATGGACTGTGTACTGGAACACACACACTTGAATGATATGTCATGGGTATTTTTGTAACCTTTGCTGTATTATTAACTAAAAGTACACAGCGTAGTTTCTTTTCATGCTGAATATTATCTTTTCTTGCAAGTAATTTTATAGCGTTTATTTCAATTCAAACAATAATTCCACAATCATTTGAATAAAATTTTATGAAACATTGCAAAATTATCCATACAAACTTATAAGAATGTCATCAATATTAAATTTCACAAATAAGGCTGCCAAGGTATAAGAAGGATTTCAGTCAAAATTACAAAGCCAACAAATGGGAGCATTTGGACTAGGATTCAGTTCCACAGACAATAGAATTAGAGATACAGATTATTGGCATTAATTGAAAATGATCTGATTTTTGTTGTCTCTCCTGAATGCCATAGCCCTTATTTATACTTCTTACATATCTATCATATTAATTATTAAGTTAACATATGTGTTTATCAGTTCACAATTAAAAGGCTGTGTTTTCACTTTCTTCTTCCTAGTTTCCATAGTAGTCATTGGATATGGCCACTTAGTAAGTAGAGTTGCATTCTGCATTCACTGCAAGACAGTGGAACCAAGATAACAGCTTCACTACAATTTATTAAAATGAGCAGTGAAATTTCCACTTAAGGAATTACCATAAAAGTATGTCTAACCCTATAGAAAAACAAATGAATAAAGCAATAAAAAGGGAATTCCATGCCAAAAATAGTCATCTTCAATGAAGGGAGAAATAATCACAAATAATGGTTGTATAGTGAAATGATACTAATCAAACCAAATGGCCACATACCAAAATAGGAATGGGATCCTAGAAGTTACTCCTTTGAAGGGAGACAAACGGAAGGAAAGAGAGAAAGAGCGTGAGAGAGAAAGTGAGGAAAGAAGGTAGGAAGGCAGGAAGAAAGAAATCTCTGGAATCAAATAATGTATAAGCCTAATGAAAAAATCTGAAATGTCAATACTTGTAAATGGGCTCATTTTGTAAAATGAATATTCTATTTGATAAGAAAATCCAACCCCATATACTTTGTCACATGTGTGTATGTGTGTGTATATATGTGTGTCTCTCTGTGTCTGTGTATATGTATATGACTAGTTAGACCTTAAAGAAAAAGAAAAACAACTACTTGGAGAGTATAAATTAAAAGAAATCAATAATGCTATTTTTATGAGGTTAAATAAGATCAAAAAATGAAACAGAGATCTATATAATAAGCAGTAAAAATCTACCATAAAAATAAAATTTTATGTATGAGACTAAAATTCATGTAGCAAACTTTTCAAACATAAGGAATAAACAAAACAAATACAAAAGATTAAACAAAACAGTTGTAGGAAACTGAAATCCTATTACTACATAGACACAAAATAGTAACTATATTGGAGACATTAATATTTAGAATACTGTACACTAATAAGGATAAATAAAATTTCTTTTATCATCCTTTCTCTGCCTCTTTTCATACCCTTCAGTGCACACATACATTCAAATGTATTTTATGCCCTGAACATCAATTATGCACTTTTATTTTCTATGCCCATCATAATGGTTTATTTTTTATGTCAACTTGATTGGGCTACAGGTTGCCCAGACATTTATTCAAACACTATTCTGGATGTAGCTATGAGGTTAATTTAGGATTAGATTAACACTTGAATCAGTGGGCAGTGTGAAGCAGATTGCTCCCCCTAATGTATTAATTAATCAAATTAATTGCAATTCAAATAGAACAAAAACTGCTGAGTAGTAGGAAACATCTCCTGTCAGATTGCTTGAGCTGGACATCAGTGTTTTCCTGCCCTAGGATTGGAATCTACACAAGCTTCCCTGATTCTCAGGTCTTCAGATTCTAGCTGACACTACCCCATCAGCACTGTTGGGTTTCCAGCTTGCTAACTGCAGGTCTTTGGACTTCTCAGCCTCCAGAATTTCAAGAGGAATTTTCTATAAATAAGTCTCTTTCTCTATAACTATACCTATACTGTTTTTGTTTTGTTTCTTTGTAGAACACTGATTAATAACGTAAACAAGTGAAACATCAAAGAAACCCTGACAATTCTTCATACTTTAATAAATTCTACAAGACTAGATAGAGTATGATATATACCACATTCTCTGACCAGAATGCAATGAGATAACAAGTTAATAAAAATAGTAGTAAACATTCAATAACCTTGAATTTACCACCAAAAAAAACCCCAACGATGTAGATTTCTCTTTTTAAAAATTCCTGTTAGCTAAGTGCAAGTCAATACCTAAATTTTCATATTAGGTATTATACATTTGCATAATACCTAATATGCAAATTTAGGTATTGCATATTATATAATGAAAACAGTATTTTCATAACTGAAGTTATCAAAGAAAATTTATGTTCCTATCACTTTCATTTACATATATTTTTAAAAATGACTTAGATGTTCAACTAAAAATGATAGAGATGGCCAAAATAAATGTAAGGAAAGATGAAAAAATAATAAATAAAATATATGTAATAAATATAAAAACAATAGGATATTAAATCTATAAAAAAAAGAAAAAATGAATAAAAGCATGCAATTAAAAATGAACACCATGGCACATGTATACCTAAGTAACAAACCTATGCATTCTGCACATGTGCTCCAGAACATAAAGTATAATTAAAAACTAAAATTTTGTTTCTCTAAAACAAAAATAAAAATAAAAATGACTAATTAGAATAAAAGGACAATGAAATTTGTTAAATAAAGTTCAAATAAATTTGAAAATCCCAAGTAGGGATCATTCTAAAAATGTAACTATGGTTTAATATTAGAAATTATCTTTATATCTAGATTTATTTAGCCACCTGTAAAAAAATTATGGTAACATTTCCATAGAGCTGGAAATCTTGTATTAATAAATAACAATTAAAATGACTAAGTTATCAGAATAATGAAACACTGGAATTTTTTAAATAATGCTCAAATAAATTTGAAAATCTTGGTTGAAACAAACAATATTCTGAGAAAATATATACGTCTATAGTTTACTAGAGAAGAGCCAGAAAACAAATTGGTCAATGATTATGGAAGGAATAGAACATTATGTGAAAGTTCCTTTTTTTTTTTTTTTTTAATTTAGGTTCTGGGGTACATATGCAGATCATGCAGGATTGTTGCATAGGTACACACATGGTAATGTGGTTTGCTGCCTCCATTACCTATATCTGGCATTTCTCCCCATGTTATCCCTCCCCGACCTCCCAAACCCTGCACTGTCCCTCCCTTGGCCCCCCTCAATAGACTCCAATGTGTGATGCTCCCCTCCCTGTGTCCATGTGTTCTGATTGTTCAACACCCACCTATGAGTGAGAACATGAGGTATTTGATTTTCTCTTGTGTCAGTTTGCTGAGAATGATGGTTTCTAGATTCATCCATGCCCCTACAAAGGATGCAAACTCTTTTTTTATGGCTGCATAGTATTCTATGGTGTACATGTGCTACATTTTCCTTGTCCAGTCTATCATCGATGGGTATTTGGGTTGGTTCCAGGTCTTTGCTATTGTAAACAGTGACACAATGAACATAAGTGCGCATGTGTCTTTATAATAGAATGAATAATAATCCTTTGGATATATACCCAGTAATGGGATTGCTGGGTCAAATAGAACCTCTGTTTCTAGGTCCTTGAGGAATCGCTACACTGTCTTCCACAATGGTTGAACTCACTTACACTCCCACCAACAGTGTAAAAGTGTTCCCATTTCTCCACATCTTCTCCAGCATCTGTTGTCTCCAGACTTTTTAATGATCACCATTCTAACTTGCCTGAGATGGTATCTCAATGTGGTTTTGATTTGCATTTCTCTAATGACCAGTGATGATGAGCACTTTTTTATATATTTGTTGGCCTCGTGTATGTCGTCTTTTAAAAAGTGTCTGTTCGTGTCTTTCACCCACTTTTGAATGGATTTGTTTGTCTTTTTCTTGTAAATCTGTTTTAGTTCTTTGTAGATTCTGGATATTAGCCCTTTGTCAGATGGGTAGATTGCAAAAATTTGCTGGCTCACTGTAATGATTGTTCCTTTTGCTGTACAGAAGCTCTGGAGTTTAATTAGATCCCATTTGTCTATTTTGGCTTTTGTTGCCAATGCTTTTGGTGCTTTAGTCATGATGTCTTTTCTATGCCTATGTCCTGAATGGTTTTGCCTAGGTTTTCTTCTAGGGCTTTTATGGTGTTAGGCCTTACATTTAAGTCTTTAATCCATCTAGAGTTAATTTTAGTGTAAGGTGTCAGAAAGGGGTCCAGTTTCTGCTTTCTGCACATGACCAGCCAGTTTTCCCAACACCATTTATTAAACAGGGACTCCTTTCCCCATTGCTTGTTTTTGTCAGGTTTGTCAAACATCAGATGGTTGTAGATGTGTGGCATTGTCTCCAAGGCCTCTGTTCTGTTCCATTGGTCTATATCTCAGTTTTGGTACCAGTACCATGCTGTTTTGATTACTGTAGCCTGTAGTATAGTTTGAAGTCACATAGTGTGGTGTCTCCAGCTTTGTTCTTTTTTCTTAGAATTTTCTTGGCTATGCAGGCTCTCTTTTGGTTCCATATGAAGTTTAAGGTGTTTTTTTTTCTGGTTCTGTGAAGAGTGTCATAGGTAGCTTGATGGGGATAGCATTGAATCTATAAATTACTTTGGGCAGTATGGCCATTTTCACAATATTGATTCTTCCTAACCATGAACACGGAATGCTTTTCCATCTGTTTGTGTCCTCTCTTATTTCATTGAGCAGTGGTTTGTAGTTCTCCTTGAAAAGGTCTTCTACATCCTTTGTTAGTTGTACTCCTAGGTATTTTATTCTCTTTGTAGCAATTGTGAATGGCAGTTCATTCTTGATTTGGCTCGCTTGAAGTCTGTTATCGGTATATAGGAATGTGTGTGATTTTTGCACATTGATTTTTGTATTCTGAGACTTTGCTGAAGTTTATTATCAGTTTAAGGAGATTTTGGGCTGAGATGATGGGGTCTTCTAAATATACAGTTTTGTCATCTGCAAACAGAGACAATTTGACTTCCTCCTTTCCTAATTGAATACCCTTTATTTCTTTTTCTTGCCTGATTGCTCTGGCTAGAACTTCCAGTAATATATTGAATAGGAGTGGTGAGAGAGGGCATCCTTGCCTAGTGCCAGATTTCAAAGGAAATGCTTCCAGTTTTTGCCCATCCAGTGTGATAATGGCTGTGGTTAGTCATAAGAGCTTTTATTATTTTCAGATATGTTCTGTTGATACCTAGTTTCTTGAGAGTTTTTAGCATAAAAGGCTGTTGAATTTTGGCAAAGGCCTTCTCTGTATCTATTGAGATAATCGTGGTTTTTGTCTTTGGTTCTGTTTATGTGGTGAATTATGTTTATAGACTTGAGTATGTTGAACCAGCCTTGCATCTCTGGGATGAAGCCTACCTAAAGATAATGTAAAGTATAAAAACATTTCTATAAAAATTGGAATGAGTAGAAATGTCTGCAAAGAGTAGAATACATAAACATATTTTAGTCAGTTCATAAAATAGTTAAGAGTAGGAAACTAATGCTTCTATACATAGTGATTTTTAAAAAGATTGAATTATTGCTTCTAGCAAATTCTTATATCAGTTGCATAGAAAATATGGAGCAAAAAAGCCAAACACTATGATTTATCTTATTTAAAACTTTTAAATTGACAGAATCTTTCTGTGGTGGTAGAAGTTGGAATAGTGATTATCACTGGTGACATAAATGTATAAAAGTTGATGAAGTGTCATTTGTGGGGTGTTAGAAATATTTTAGATGTCCGTTGCAGAGATATAGATGGTTTAACTCATGAAACTACTTATAGCTTTAGCTAAGACTTTTGCTCTTCTTGTTGTTCCATTGTTATTTATTGCAATGTTTTCCCCTAAATAAATTAAGAATGCTTTCCAAACTTTTTAAAAAGATGAACATCCCAATAGAAGGAAATATATAACTTGATAATTTGCAAATGAAGATAAGCAAATGATTTTTTCTGAAGAAAAATTAATATAGGATTAATATTATAATAAGGCACCATTTGTCAAATGTTTGAAGACACAAAAGAACACCATATCAAGGTTTTATGAGGCTGTGGTGGAATGACATTCTAATAGATTACTGTTGACTTTGTGAAAGAGTCCAACATTAGTAAAGTGCAATTTGGCCATTTATCTAAATCAGACAAATAAAAAAGCTTAAAATTACCATTTTATTAACCCAAATACTTAACTTTCTGCTTTCTATCAACATGTAAAAAAAAATCCAATGATAAATCATAGCAATAAATTATGATATAACCATATGGGTGTGTGCTAATCAAACATTAAACCATTTTGAAAATAACAT
Source organism: Saimiri boliviensis (assembly GCF_048565385.1). NCBI lineage: Eukaryota > Metazoa > Chordata > Mammalia > Primates > Cebidae > Saimiri > Saimiri boliviensis. The sequence goes on from NC_133452.1 coordinate 74,749,875, forward strand.
AGCACTGAAAAAAAATGAAAAATAGCCAACAATTAATTGTTCCAAAAATTTATAAGATGGAATAGATGAGATAAATCTTATTTCTGGTGGAAGAATGTTGTATGCATAAATGCAAATACCATATTAAAAGTAACTTTACCAAAATTAGAGATATATTTGTGTAATTTTCCACATTGTGTCAATTATTAATGTATCACATCAAAAATAATTTTAACTAAAACCCACATTTGTACAACTAGGGCTAAGTGCAAAAACACATGATTCTGAATTCCTGAGTACCTGACTACCTAGTGATTTTGTTTGTGTAGCGGATGATGAGGATGTATTAGAGCATTCACTGATCTTACTTTTTATGTGATGGTTGTCTATTTCCATGTGATGCACTGGAAGCATATTTCATGTGCTTAAAGGCTTTTTAGCACATGAAATACGGGTTAGTTTTCAGTCCCCACTCACGCTATGCATGTAGTGTTCTGCTGCTGAGTAAACGCTGCACAGCCATTTTCAGAAGGCTGATTATTTCTTAGTGCCACAGAGGTCTGCTCCATGGTTTTCTCTTTGTGTTCTGAAAAGCTGCCACTGACAGTAACCCAGAACTGTATTAATTAGAACTTATAACCTTGAAATTACATCTAAATATAGATTGAACATGTTTCAACTCTTGGTGAATGATATGTCAGAGTAAAACCTATCAGACAAGCATGGGTACATTCCTGTTGTTGGTGATAGCTTCTTATTCACAAAGGAAACTTCACATTATTTAGGAAGTCAGCTCTATTTTGATGAATGACATTTATTGACTTTTCTAGTCCTTAAAATTACATATGATTACTATGCCACACACTCTGACTTCTATACATATTCCTTGTCAAATTAAGAAGAAGGGAATCAAAATTAACATGTATTAATCACCAGGCTTCTGTCAAATACAATGCTGGACAGTTCTTATTATGTAAAAATATTTCATTCTCATGATAATGCTTGAGAGGTGGGAAAAAGATCATATTTTCACTACAGACCAAAAAATTAAGTTCAGAAAGATTATGAAAACTAGTTAATGGCAGAACTGCTATTTGAGAATTTATGCCTAACTCCAAAGATCATGATCTTTTAATATGCCATAATGGATAAATCCATATATGCTGAGAACCTAAAGCTTCCATTGGGAGGCAGTACAGCATAATAGTCAGGACCTTGTGCTCTAGAGAGCCTGACTGCCTTGGTCCGAATGCTAATTTCAAAATTTACCAACTATACGGCTTGGGGAGGGAAAATTATTTAATATTTCTAAGCACTACTGTCTGGGTATAAAAATAGTTTATACTTTGCCAGGATATTAAGAGGTTTGAATTAATGTAGATAGTTACTAAAATTAACTCATGAGAACAATTTAGTAGGACATCGCACATAGTACTTATTAAGTATTAGATATAGCTCTGATTTTGTTTTTACCTTATTTTTAAATCATTTTCAGATATGTAATATACTGATTTAAGAATAGATATTTTATAATTTTCTCTACAGTCAGGAGGTTCAATAAATACATTTACCAAAAGTTCATATTAATAACTAAATTATTTACTGCTCAAATTTCAGTAGTAGGTATAAAGTCCTACTGAAATTTTTTCCTGAAAAAAAGTGATATAGTTCCTTGCTGTATTTATTCATGCTTTTGAGAGAGAGAAAGTGGTGTATAGGTTTATTAAATCTTTATAAATATGGTCATTTCCTATTTTTACTGCTGCAAATTTAAAGGATGCCAGATGGTGAAAACTTTTATTTAATAAATTCTCTACTTCAGAATTATTTTTAAAAGACAAGTATATATTGCTAACAGAGATACTTCTGATCTGAAGAGTAAAAGAAAATGTTTGGACACAAACTCAGTTAACACTCTCCAAAGAGTACTGAAAATTAAAAAAGAATTATTTAGCATAAGGTTACAAATTAGTAGAAAACTTGTATAAATGAGTGACTTAAAGATTTAGCACTGAAACATTCACCACTGCTTTTAAGAGTATAATCTTTTATTGCATCAGGACTCAAATTTGATTTTTTAGTTTCCAAAATATTTTGTTTAATGTTCCATCATTTCTTACCTTGCATTAAGTGAAGTGAATTGGATGAAGATTGTGTTTTGCTTTGTGAAACAGATTTCTCTACTTAAAAAGTTTTTAATAATTTCAAAATTATTTCACTTTCCAAATGGGTATGGCTGCTATAAGAAAAGACTGACATTGTTTCTTGTCTATAGGGATTCTTTTTTTCTTCTTCTTGGCTACAATGTTTATCCATGTTTACTTTTATCTAGACACTTTTTCAAAAACTATTTGAAACTTTTGAAACATTCGAATGAATTCATTTGATTGGCAGAGGAAAATAACAAAAGAAAATGAGAATGAGAGTAACTTTTAATAGCATTTTTAAATTGTTAGAATAAAGTGTAAGGACTGGCTCTTTTATTTGTTTATTTTTTGTCCTTGCCTTTGCCTCAAATGTACATCATGAAATATTATTTGGTATATCTGCACTGTCTGAAAAAATAAAATAAAAATTTTGCATAATTACCTTCCTGGAGAATTTGAGGATTTATGGCATTTTAACTATTACATGATTCAAAGTCTTTAAGAAACGTATTGTTGGAACCAAATATAAGAATTATTTATTTGTATATATAACAAATATTTATTTAGAACCTACCATGAACCAAGGCATTTCAAAGCTCTGGGACAGCAATGAAAAATATTTTATCTGTTTTTATGTGCTGGCCAAGGTGAGGGGATGATCAATAAATAACAAACAAATCAGCAAAGGAATCTCACATAGTGTTTAATTTTATGAAGAAACTAACATTAAATGACACTGGATGAGGGACGTATTCAGATTGAGACCTTAGATCTGAGAAACAAAAGTAACCTGCTACTTGAAGATCCAGATTATACTATTCAGGACCTAAAGAAGAGTCTCAACAGTAGACAAAGCTCTGGGGAAGAAAACTCAAACTATATTTGAGTGTAAGAGTGACAGAAAGAAGATAACCAGACCAAAACCTAGATACCCAGACAAAGTGGTTGGAGATCAGATCTTGCGCAGATCTGGAAAGCTGCCCCTTTAGAAGATCATTCTAGCTTCTTATTTGAGAATGGATTATATTAAAGAAAAAGAATTTCATTGTTGTGATCACATGAGTAAGAAAGGATATTAACTTACATCATGGAGGCTGAAATGCAACTGAAGAAAAGTAGACAAGTAATAAGAGATTATTTAGATAGTACTCAAGGTGAACTGAATATCAACATCTGAGGGATATAAAGGAAAGAAACACAACTCCTATCTTTTTTTTTTTTTAATTGGAAAGAGGGTGGATGATACTGTCAGTTACTGAGGTAGAGAGGAACAGCTGAGGGGAATTAGTTTTCTCTCACTGGATATCAACAGGGTTCTTTTAGCATCACATTCCTCATTTCACATTCTTTTCTAGCCTATGTAGAGTCATGCTGATTTGATCACATTAATATATGTTCCTAATTCCTGAATGCTGAGAATTATGTGGCTAAAGGAAGTTCTATAAAGAAACTTCTGTTAGGAAACTATTGGGGTGGTCCTCACACATATGTTTCAGTTGGTACACAAGAACTTGGATTAATAACTTTAAAGAAAATAAAGACAAAGACAATAATAAAACTAAAACAAGTTAAAGAAAACCCCCCCTTTCCCATTCTTCCTTGAATAATCTAAGCTGTGGTTCTTGTTCTAATTATCTATTGTTACCTTACTACTAATCTCAAAATACAGCATCTTAAAATGACAACAGTCACTAATTTTGCTCACAAATCTTCATTTTGTGTAGTTGACAGGAATGGCTTTTTCTCTTTATGTAGCATCAGCTGATTGATGCTTACAAGTATGAAAACTTCACTTTCAAGGTAGCTCACTCACAGAGATGGTAAGTTTGTGTTGGCTGTCATTTGGGAGCTCAGTCAATGTGTCAGCTGGGTGTTCCTCTTTATGAGCCTGTGTGTTCTTCCTCACAAATTGGCAGTTCATTTCAATATGCAGTTGTTCTAAGAGGCCTGAAAGGAAGGAGGAAGACTTAACCTAAGAAGTCCCGAAACATTCTTGCAATTTTTTATTGACCCAATAACAAATCGGGCACATTTAATTTATTACACATCTAATCTATTACATATTTAATATGTGTAAAGTGGTACTAATAAATGAATACATAAAAATGTATTTTGCTGTTCTCCCTTCTTGCACTAATTGTTATTAAGGACATTTCCAGTAAACTTTGTATAGATGCTAATGAGTATGCCTGCCATCCAATGATGATTATAGCAAGAAAATCCATATATGTGGATGAACCATAAGCTCAATTGTAGGTGATTATTACATCCAATTTTTAAGTAGAATTTCCATTACAGTGAGTCAACGATAGAAAAAAAAATTGAAGTGCCAAATAATGTTCAGTTTAGTTCTTGTCCTCAAATAACATTTTTTCTAATTGCAGTTCTTGCTTTAGAGAACAGCAATTAGAAAATTACATATGCAGAGAAAAGAGGCCCAGAAAAGGCCTTGAGATGTTGGCTCACCATTGTTAATGTAGTCACACAATCTGTCCTTACTTATTAGGGACTTTAGGCAGAGAACAACTGAAAAGGAAGGCCCATTTAAAATGATATTACAGAAAGGCAGAAAAGACTTTGATAAATATGTTTGAAAGAGTAGTATTTTTTCACCTGTTCATGTGGTGAACATCTGTGGTTTTTTGGCGATTTGTGTTTACACTCCTAAAAGAACCGCCTAGTTCAAAGACTCATCCTCCCTTGTATCTTTCTTTGATGTGTTCTCTTGGATCTCTTAAACTATGGGTAGCCAAATGATTTTGGCATCCGGGATATAGATTCATTACAAATCGTATCTCAGTATTCAATATTTTATCTCCTCGTCTGTCTCTATCTCCTTATGCTTTTAACCAAGTTGCTTGATGCACCGCTTAGCCTCGCAGTTGAGCAGAAACAGCACATTCATTCACAGGCAAAACAACATTGTAACTTAAGAGTCTTCGTACAAAAATTTTCACACGAAAAGGTGGAATAAAAATGGCAAAATTGTTAAGTGATGGTGATAATATATAATAGACAATAGAGAAGGCTTACTCTTACCGTACATGCTAGTAGAGTAAGATTCTCGGATATACTTCATGACAGTGATTATACCACCTCATTTTGAAGGTTATCAATAGCGAAATGGAGTTTGCGCTTAAAATTTAGTTTTAGGAATAAGGTTGAACTCCCTCTTGGTTCAAGTTATGACTAGAACAAAATATTCTGATGTTTGTTCTTAAAGCACGTGAAACAGCTTCCATATAAGGACTAGGTAGACATAGGATTGAAAGTCTTTATAATGATTCTAGATTTAAAAACCCAGCCATTTAAATGGCATAAGCATTTAACACTCAGGGTTACTGGGTTGTATCAAACCTTAGGGTTACTGGGTTGTATCAAACCTTAGGGTTACCACAATTCTGTTGAGATCTACTATCTTGCATTTAGAAACAACCTTAGCTCTCCCATATCTCTAATTAAATAATATATGTCTACACTGGAGATATTAATTCCATTCTGATTTTTTTTTAATTTAAGAAATTTCATATTATTATACTGTATTTATTGAGTTGTTCTGTTTTCAACATAGTAAAATGTATAAGTTTGTTCCTCAGAATTTTAAAAAATATTTAAAATTTCTCTCTTTCATAGAAAGTCAAGACAGTACTGAGAGAACTAGAGCTTTCAAATAAGAGAAAGATGATTAAAACTCAGGCAATACACAAATACAACAAAGTATTGAATTGATCTTGTGCCTGTGAATAAAGAACATTATATTGCTCTCTCATTCATTGTCCAGAACATTTTACCTCAGATAGGAAGTGTGATTGTTAAGGTAATTCTGTGATTGCATTTAGCACACTAATATATTTGGATTCAAGGCATAAGAATAGTGGTAGATGACCATCTGTATTTTTTAGGGAAAAAATAAGACCTTGACACATTTCATCTTTGAGGCAGGAAAATATGCCTACTTAACTCAGTTTACTGTTTAGCATATGATATTCTTACAGGAACTCCATTTTTACATGTAGAAATATTTACCTGTATTTACCTAAGTTACTTCATCTTAGCAATGACTTAAGGATAATTTGAACTACATCATGACCATTTATTCTTTTATTTTCTTCTAACTTGCCTACAGAAATATATTTTTATTTCTAAAACTGAAATAAGGTGATTAATTTTAAATTACATTTTTAGCTGTGTTCCCTTCAAAATATAATAATGAGTATAATAATGATTGTTAATATGTATTGATCAATTATGTGCCTGGCAATGTTCTAAAAGTTTTATATTTATTAAGATGCAAAAAAATCCCTAAAACATTACATACTATTTCTATATGAAATTTACTTGGGAGAAGTAAGGTACAAAAAGTTTAAAAATACTTTGCCAAAGTCACACAATTTACAAGTATCAGAGTCAGGATTTGAACATATGAAGTCTAATGCCAGTGTCTGTAATTTAAATCACCTGTCTGTACTACTCAATTTGTTTGGCTCCTGGTTAAAATAGTTTGTGTGATTTTGTAATTGCCTGACCCTAGGCAATTACAAAAGATTTACCTGCCAGGTGTCACTAGAGAAAGCTGCCCCTCGTCCCTAACACATAAACCAGAGTTTGTGTGCAGCCAATATGCTGCAGTCAAAGATTCAGAGCCCTTTGGCTAATCTTGCCCTTAAATGTGTTAGCATTCCTCCCATAGTTACATGTATTCCCAGTCTCTTTACTTGAGGCCATGGATAGAAGTCTACTTCAAGCCTCCTAATGATAAGCAGGGAAGGAAGGGGGAAACTTCTTCACACTGACTCAATCTCCAGTACTTTGTCACTTCTAGACCTTCCTCCTCATCCTCCAACCACCTTCCCCACCCACCTGATTACAAGGTCCATTTGTTCAAGGCTCCCTCAACAGTTAAGACTCCTGCCACATCTGTGCTAATCCACGTAACTATTGACTGTTACATCATTCTGTAGCAGAAAATGGGACAGAGTAGTTTGGTGCTTTGTCCAGTTTAGACTCTTGTTTATACCTTGGTATTAGTGGTTAAAGGCTTAGCTTTCAATCTTGACTTGTTTACTGTGCTCCTCTTAAACCTGGCAGCTCCTCTCTTTCCTCCCACTCAGCTCAACTATGGATACCTCTGTCCAAAGTCGCTTTTGTCAGCAGTGGAACACTCATCTTCAAGAGCAAATAAGTCTGGGCGCTACATTGTGGCACCTGCAGTGTGCAGGCTGGCCAAAGTAGGGTAGAAGCCAGGAAAAACAAACAAACCAACAAACCCAGATTTGCTCTGGTGTCATAAGAAACAATTCTATAGTACCTGGCTTTCAGAAACAGTGAACTAATAGAGAAAACAGGAATTTTTAACATTCATTCCCCTTGATTCTACACATTGACACAAATAAAAAGACAAATTTAGACATACAGAAAAATGTATGCTTTTGTGATTTTGAGTCCTTCCATAATTTCATACTGGGTGAAGTGACTTTGATTTTAATCTAGGTGCTTGCTTTTTCCCCTTTGGGTTGAGAAGATCAAGAGTTTTAATAACTCTGTGTTCAAATTCATGAATTATTTTTCAATATATCTGACCCCAATCCAGCGGTCTCCAAAGATTTGAATTTCTTTTCCTTCATCATCCTCTGTGGTGATGGCAGATTTTAGAGGTGCATATATGCTTTTTCAATGAACACAGTAAAAGATTTAACTTCAAGAATCAGAACATAGAAATCATCAAAATTTCACTAAGTTCTTTCCTGAAACTATGGAAAACATCATGCATTTCTGTTTACTTTTTGAACATATCAAATAGACTATTGTAAACTATGATGTGGAAAAACACACTCAGCAATGGCAAAGGCTTTTCAGAATTAGGCTTTCCAAAGTCTACAAGTTTTCAAGTTATTGGAGTGCTGCTTAAAAATATCAAACTGCAAAGATGCACTTCTAGAAATTATAAGTAATTTGTGCATCAAACAATATGTACAATAGTGCTATACAGTAAATTGGACCAGCTGCCTATGCCTACCATTACAGCTGGTTGCAAAGTATATAATTTATGTTTTCTACAGTCAAAAGTGGGAAGGTTTTTTAAAACTGTGTTCATGTTTTTATAGAAAATCTTTTCCTGTTTTATTTTTTTTAACCATTGTAGTCTCAGAAGAGGTGGCATTTTATCATAATGTTTAATGTTGATCCATTTCTATTATAGTTTGAAGGGTTTATCAAAATACTTTGCCTGTTACCTCTTATTTCATCCTTATACATAGATGATTTATACACATTTAACAACATGTTTTTCTTAAAATAGAAGCCCATTTTCTGTTTAAAAAAGGGATTGGGAGTAACTAATGGAAGGATACTTCATAGCAAATAATTGGTTTTTAAACTTCAGGAAATGGCATGTATTGCACTAAAAAGATAAAGAAACGATGATTTCTGCTGGCGAACTCAAGAAGCTTCTGAATGGCACTTTTGTCATTTCTTTTGCTATTTCTTAGGACTTCATTTTTTTAGTTGATAACAAACAATATTAAGTATATTTATACATTAATCATTGGCATCCAGTGTGTTTAACAAAATGGTTCAAAATCTGGGGAAAAAATTAGATGCAGTACAAGTGTTTAGAAAAGGAATCTCTGACAACTTTTTGATGTTAAAGTAAGTTTCATATAATTACCATACACTGTAAATAAGATTTGAAAACAAAAAGACTGTGGTATGGTCTGAACATTTGTGCTTCTCCAAATTTATAGATCTAAACCAGCTGTGGTTTGAACCTGTCTCCTCCAAAACATAGGTTTTGAATCTGAATGGTAAATATGATGGTATTGAGAAATGGGGACTTTAAAAGATGATTAGGCAATAATGACCCCTCCTTTGTGAATAGGAGTAAGGCCCATATAAAATAGGCTTCTCGCAGTATTCTACTTGCCTGCCCTTTGACCTCCTGCCACGTGAGGACCTAGCGGTTCTTTCCTTCAGACGATGTAGCTTCAAAGCACCATTTAGAAGCAGAGAGCACCCCTCTCCAGACAACCAAACCTGCTGACACTTTCATCTTTGATTTATTTGCCTCTAAAACTGTGAGAAAATAAATTTCCATTCTTTACAAATTACCCAGGCTTTGGTGTTTTGTTACAGCAGAACAAATGGACTAAGACAAAACCTAATCCCCCATATGATGACATTAGGATCTTACCTAGGATATTATCTTACCATACAATATAGCAATTTTACTCCTTGGTATTTAACTACATGTACTGAAAACATATGCTCAGACAAAATCCTGTATACCAATGTTTAAAGCAGCTTTATGTATACTTGCCAAAACTTGAAAACAAAAATATCTTCAGCAGGTGAATGAATAAACAAGCTGTGCTACATCTGGAAAATAGAATATTATTTAGCGTTAAAAAATAAATTATCAAGCTGTGAAAAGATATCGAGGAAATTTAAATACATGTTACTAAGTGAAAGAAGCCAATCTGAAAAAGCTACGTACAGTATGATTCTAACTGTATCACATTCTGGAAAAGGCAAAACTATGAAGATATTAAGATCGGTTATTGCCTGGCGGTTGGGGAGGGAAATGAATAGAAAGCAGGATTCTTAGGGTAGTAAAACCATGCTGTATGATACTATAATGATGGATACATGTCATTTCAAACATATGGAATATATAAACTTAAGAGTGGACCCTAAACGATGGGCTTTGGGTGATGATGATGTTGCATTGCAGGTTTTATTAGTTGTAACAAATGTCACACTCAGGTAGGGAATGTGAATAGTAGGGGAGATTGTGGCTGTGTGGGGGTGGGGAGCATATGGGAAATCTCTGAACCTATCTTTTCCTATTGCTTGTGGACCTAAAACTGCTCTAAAAATTCATTTTAAAAAAAGAGAGAATGTAAAACAAATATGCTGAAAGGTTTGATTTTCTTCCTCTTATGATATTCACTGTCCGTACGTAAATGTATTCAGCTATCTTATTTTCTTGTATTCTGGAATTTTCTAAATACCTTCATTTTGAAATTTAAAATATCTGTCCCATTTTAAAAAGATTTCTTTAAATAATTTGAAAAAAGTCAATATTTTGGCTTGGGGTAAGAATTTTTTAACTCAACAGTGTTACAGAAAACCCAATACATAGAGTGCATATTGATGGCTTATGAAATTTTACTGATGATTTTACAATTTTAATGGCAAATTAACAAGTTTCATTTTTAAGGATTGGGGTATAAGTAAACATATTATCCAAGTGTCTTCAAACACTTATTGTACATTCAGAGTATAGCCGAATTAGTTTTAAATAAATTATATCACTCCATGCGTAAAGAATCAAGCAATATGATTTAATGAGTGATTTATATAACTAAAAAACACATTGTGACCTGAATGACTTTATTAATTTACATCTCCTGAAAGTAAAATGCATGTACATATTTAAATATCTAGTAAAATTTTATGAGAAATATTTCCAACTATTTTGTCTTATTCACTCACTCATCTGGCTTTATTTTAGTTTTGTTTTGACTATTGGTGACAAGAATATATTCTTAACGGTTTTCCCAGGTATCCAGGGTGAAAGCAATCAAAGAGAGGATTCAGTTTTGGTGCACACACGTTCATGTTGAAGGCTCTGACGTGTGTGTGCATAGAGGGGGTGAACACAGACCTACCGTGACATTGAGGAACGAAATTTTCCTGCTTTATGGAAACATAAAAGGAAAGCAGTTACCTCTTCTAAAAAGCTATCTCCCACGAAAGTTTTCTCTAAACCTTTCATGCTAGCCATTAAGACTGTAGTGGGAGAGGACCAACTTGGGTTACCTGTAACCTAACATAGCAGGTAAATAAGGGTGGGGATAAGGAGAAACAGAAGCAAAGATTCCTTTAAAGTTAATCATTAGAAAATGCTATTAGTTTGTCTATTTTTTTGAACAATAGTTTTTGCAAACATACATAATATAAAATTTCTATATGTAATTTCATTCAACTAGTTTCTTTTCTTTTTTTTAATATTATACTTTAAGTTCTGGGATACATGTGCAGAATGCGCAGTTTTGTTACATAGGTGCACACATGATGGTGGTTTGCTGCATCCATCAACCCGTCGTATATATTAGGTAATTCTCCTAATGCAATCCCTCCCATAGTCCCCTACCCCGAACAGACCCCAGTGTGTGATATTTCCCTCCCTGTGTCCATATGTTCTCATTGTTCAGCTCCCACTTAGGAGTGAGAACATGTGGTGTTTGCTTTTCTATTCCTGTGTTAGTTTGCTGAGAATGATGCTTTCCAGCTTCATCCATGTCCCTGGAAAGGACATGAACTCATCTTTCCTAATAGCTTCATAGTATTTCATGGTGTATATGTGCCACATTTTCTTTATCCAGCCAATCATTGATGAGCATTTGGGTTGGTTCCAAGTCTTTGCTATTATGAACAGTGCTGTAATAAACATACATGTGCATGTGTCTTTTTTGTTTGTTTGGAGATTGTGAACTTAAAGTTACTTAAAGTACCTTTTTGTTAAATATATTTTTTATTGTACTTTAGGTTCTAGGGTATATGTGCAGATCATGTAGTATTGTTGCATAGGTACATACATGGCAATGTGGTTTGCTGCCTCCATCCCCATCACCTATATCTGGCATTTCTCCCCATGTTATCCCTCCCCAACCTCCCTACCCCCTGCTGTTCCTCCCTTAGTCCCCCTCAACAGACCCCGCTGTGTGATGCTCCCCTCCCTGTGTACATGTGTTCTCACTGTTCAACATTTACCTGTGACTGAGACCATGTGATGTTTGATTTTTTGTTTTTGTGTCAGTTTTCTGAGAATGATGGTTTCTAGAATCATCCATGTCCCTACAAAGGACAAAAACTCATCGTTTTTTATGGCTATATAGTATTCCATGGCATATATGTGCCACATTTTCCTTGTCCAGTTTATCATCAGTGGACATTTGGGTTGGTTCCAGGTCTTTACTATTGTAGACAGTGCCACAATGAACATATGTGTGCATGTGTCTTTATAATAGAAAGATTTATAATCCTTTGTATATATACGCAGTAATGGGATTGCTGGTCAAATGGAATTTCTATTTCTAGGTCCTTGAGGAATTGCCACACTGTCTTCCACAATGGTTGAACTCATTTACACTCCCACCAACAGTGTAAACTGTTTCTATTTCTCCACATTCTCTCCAGCATCTGTTGTCTCCAGATATTTTAATGATTACCATTCCAACTGGCATGAGATGATATCTCAATGTAGTTTTGATTTGCATTTCTCTAATGACCAGTGGTGATGAGCATTTTTTCATGTTTGTTGGCCTCATATATGTCTTCTTTTGAAAAGTATTCATGTCCCTCACCCACTTTTGAATGAGTTTGTTTTTATCTTGTAAATCTGTTTTAGTCCTTTGTAGATTCTGGATATTAGCCCTTTGTCAGATGGTAGATTGCAAAAACTTTTTCCCATTTTGTTGGTTGCCAGTTCACTCTAACAGTTGTTTCTTTTGCTGTACAGAAACTGGAGTTTAATTAGATCCTATTTGTCTATTTTGGCTTTTGTTGTCAATGCTTTTTGTATTTCAGTAATGAGGTCCTTGCCTATGCCTATGTCATGAACGGTTTTGCCTAGGTTTTCTTCTAGGGTTTTGTGGTGTTAGGCCTTATGTTTCAGTCTTTAATCCATCAAATGTTAATTTTAGTGTAATGTGTCAGGAAGGGGTAGCTTCTGCTAATCCTGAGTTATAATTTGATTGCATTGTGGTCTGAGAGACTGTTTACTATGATTTCCATTATCTTGCATTTGCTGAGGATTGTTTTTCTTCCAATAATGTGTTCAAACTGAGAATAAGTGCAATGTGGTGCTGAGAAGAATGTATATTCTGTTGACTTTGGGTGGAGAGTTCTGTAGATGTCTTTCAGCTTGGTCCAAAGCTGAGTTCAAGTCCTGAATATCCTTCTTAATTTTCTGTCTTGTTAATCAGTCTAATGTTGACAATTGGGTGTTAAAATCTTCCACTATTATTGTGTGGGAGTCTAAGTCTCTTTCTAGGTCTCTAAGAACTTGCTTTATGAATCTGAGTGCTCCCATGTTAGGTACATATATATTTATGATACATAGCTCTTCTTGTTGCATTGATCCCTTTGCCATTATGTAATAATGTACTTCTTTATCTTTTTTTATCTTTATTGGTTTAAATTGTATTTTATCAGAGATTAGGATTGCAAGTCCTGCTTTTTTTTTTTTTCTTTTTTCCTTCTGTTTGCTTGGCAAATGTTCACTCATCCCTTTATTTTGAGCATATGTGTGTCTTTGCACATTAGATGGGTCTCCTGAACATAGCACACTGATGGGTCTTAACTCTTTATCCAATTTGTCAGTCCATGTCTTTTATTGGGTCATTTAGCCCATTTACATTTAAGGTTCATATTGTTTTGTGTAAATTTAATTCTGTCATTATGATGCTAGCTGGTTATTTTGCTCATTAGTTGATGCAGTTTCTTCATAGTGTCAATGGTCTTTACAATTTGATATGTTTTTGCAGTAGCTTTTACTGGTTGTTCCTTTTCACATTTAGTGCTACCTTGGGAGCTCTTGTAAGGCAGGCTGGGTGGTGACAAAATATCTCAGAAGTTGCTTGTCCCTAAAAGATTTTATTTCTCCTTCACTTATGAAACTTAGTTTGGCTGGATATGAAATTCTGGGTTGAAAATTCTTTAAGAATGTTGAATACTGGCCCCCACTCTCTTCTGGCTTAGAGGATTTCTGTAGCAAGATCAGCTGTTAGCCTGATGGGCTTCCCCTTTTGGGTAACTCAACCTTTCTCTCTGACTGCCCTTAAAATTTTTTCCTTCATTTCAATCTTTGTGGATCTGACAATTATGTGTCTTGGGGTTGCTCATTGCAAGGAGTATCTTTGTGATGTTCTCTGTATTTCCTGAATTTGAATGTTGGCCTGCCTTGCTAGGTTGGGAAAGTTCTCCTGGATAATATCCTGAAGAGTATTTTCCAGCTTGGTTCCATTCTCTCTGTCACTTTCAAGTATACCAATCAAATGTAGGTTGGTCTTTTCACATTATCCAATATTTCTTAGAGGCTTTGTTTATTCTTTTTCCTTTTTTTCCCCTCTAAACTTGTCTTCACAATTTATTTCATTGAGTTGATCTTCAGTCTCTTATATCCTTTCTTCCACTTGATCGATTTGGCTTTTGATATTTGTGTATGGTTCACGAAGTTTTTGTGCTGTTTCTCAGCTCCAGCAGGTCATTTATGTTCTTTTTTAAACTGGTTATTCTAGTTAGCAATTCATCTAACCTTTTATCAAGGTTCTTAGCTTCCTTGCATTGGGTTAGAACATGCTCCTTTAGCTTGGAGCAGTTTGTTATTTATGACTTTCTGAAGCCTACTTCTGTCAATTCATCAAACTCATTCTCTTTCTAGTTTTGTTCTCTTCCTGGTGAGAAGTTGTGATCCTTTGGAGGAAAAGAGGCATTCAAGTTTCTGGAATTTTCAGCCTTTTTTGCACTTTTTTTTTTCTACTCATCTTTATGGATTTATCTACCTTTGGTCTTTGATGTTGGTTACCTTTGGATAGGGTTTCTTTGTAGATATTCTTTTTGTTGCTATTGATAGTATTCCTTTCTGTTTATTAGTTTGCCTTCTAACAACCAGGTCTCTCTGCTGCAGGTCTGCTGGAATTTCCTGGAGGTCCACTCCAGACCCTGTTTGTATGGTTATTACCAGCAGAGGCTGAAGAAAAGCAAAGATTGCTGCCTGTTCCTTCCTCTGGAAGCTTCATCCCAGATGGGAACATCCCCAGGTGCCAGCCAGAGATCTTCCATATGAGGTGTCTTGACTGGGAGGTTTCTCCCACTCAGGAGGCACAGGCGTCAGTGACCCACTTGAGGAGGCAATCTGTTCCTTAGCAGAGCTTGAGCACTGTGCTGGGAGATCTACTACTTTCTTCAGGGCTGGCAGGCAGGAAAGTTTAAGTCTGCTGAAGCTGCTCCCACAGCCACCCCTTCCCCCAAGTGCTCTGTCCCAGGGAGATAGGAGTTTGATCTATAAGCCCCTTACTTGGGCTGCTGCCTTTCTTTCAGAGATGTGCTGCCCAGAGAGGAGGAATCTAGAAAGTCAGCCTGTTTACAGCGGCTTTGTGGAGCTGCAGTGGGCTCCACCCAGTTCAAACTTCCAGGTGTCTTTGTTTACACTGTGAGGAAAAAACTGTCTACTCAAGCCTCAGTAATGGCAGACGCCCCTCCCTCAAGCAAGCTTGAGCATCCCAGGTTGACTTCAGACTGCTGTGCTGGCAGTGAGCATTTCAAGCCAGTAGATCTTAGCTTGCTGGGCTCCATGGGAGTGGGATCCACTGAACTAGACCACTTGACTCCCTGGCTTCAGCCTCTGTCCAGGAGAGTGAACAGTTTTGTCTCACTGGTGTTCCAGGCACCACTGGGATATAAGAAAAAAACCTCCTGCAGCTAATTCAGTGTCTGCCCAAACAGCCACCCAGTTTTGTGCTTGAAATCCAGGATCTGGGTGGCACAGGCAGCCAAGGGAATCTCCTGGTCTATGTGTAGCAAAGACTGTGGGAAAAGTGAAGTTTCTGAGGTGGACTGCACCATCTCCCATGACAGTCATTCACATCTTCCCTTGGCTAGAGGAGAAAGTTCCCGAACCCCTTGTGCTTCCTGGATGAGGCCATATTGCACCCTGCTTCAACTTGCCCTCCATGGGCTGCACCCACTATCTAACCAGTCCCAGTGAAATGACCTAGGTACCTCAGTTGGAAATGCAGAAATCACCTGCCTTCTGCATTGATCTCACTGGGAGCTGCCGACTGGAGCTGTTCCTGTTTGGCCATCTTGTCAGCCAAACTAGTTTTTTTTTTTTTTCATTGTAAAGAAGATACTCCAGGTTTGAAGAAAATAAATATTATTAAATGAGATCTCAGAAATATAATATTGATCCACTTAAAAATCAACTCATGGCCACACTAAAACTGCCAGATAAGTATGTATAATGTTAGTGACAGAAAACAAAATGTTGAATTTCTTTCGATGTTTTATCTCTTTAATTTCCTCTTCTTCAACTCTTCCTTCATCTGCTTATCTGAAGATATGGTACTATCAACCAGGATGTCCTTTTAAAGCCTGTTATCTCTCATATGAGGATAATATTAACTCTCCATATTTACCATTGAGAATATTGGAGATGATAGCGCTAATGAGCCTAGCACAAACCTATTTATTATACTGTGCATGCCACTCTTAAAATCCCTCTGATGGTTTCACACTCTGCTGCTCTGTGTAAGTAAATGAAAGGGTGATTGACTTAAAGTAGAATATGATTCCTTTCCATTGGAAAGCATGTAAGTAACATATCTTATTTGTTGTCAGCTTGAATAAGAATAACTGATGCTGTAGAGCCAGAAGCTCATTAATTTGGAATAAGTAGATATGGTTCAAATCTCAGAAATGCTATGCCACCTATTAGAAGTCTGGGCTATAAGATTTATTTAACTTACCTAAGAGTCACCATTCTTTAAAGAACAGGAATTAAACTTCATATTTAGGCTTGCTATCACAGGGGCTATCAGATTAAATATACTTAATATACAAATGTAGTTGGCATTTTTGGGGAAAAGCACCCAATTTGTTTATTCTCATTAATTATTTTTTCTCACTTTCAAACTTCTAGAAGAAAGGGCTTTACTTCTCTGGTTTCTGTGGGCCACCTCTTTGAACATGTGTTTAATCTGTGCTAAATTATCATGACATACTAACTCTTTCCTCTTGTTTACATATACATTATTTTAATATTTCTATACTGAACTGTTCCTCTCCCCATCTGGCTCCACATTTTCTTTCTTGAAGAGTTCATAGGCAGTTTCCTGGGAACAATTGAGGAACAGATTCCAAAATAAAGATCAAATTCTACCTTGACTCTCTGTCCTAAATTTCAAATTTAGGTCAAAGACTGTTGTGTTGCAACTGAAGATGTCCTAGCAGGATTCCAATGGAAGGTGAACCTGTTGTCTTAGCTTGGGTGAGGCAGTCAGCTGCAGACAGTGACCTCGCCCATGTGTATCCCTTCCCTGAGGCAGCCTGTATCCAATGAAGGATTGAAGTAGTGTCATGTAGAACTGGCCATTTCCACTCAAAGTGAAACAACTTTAATAGGTTTTCCTTTTTTTAAGTTCCAGAGCCTCCCTTGGTGTTAGCAAGACCCACATCCAATCTGCTTTATAGTTCAGCTTTTGCTTTATTCTCATTTCTTTCACAGTTGGTAATCCCAAGAAGACTAAAAAAAAAAATAAATATCTTCATCACTAATTCATTTTGGAATCCACTTGTAGAAGAATGCAACCTGCAAAAAAATCTCATGAAAAGCTCAATATCAATATTTTTAAAACTTGCATATTTCCCTCAAACTAGTTCCTCTCTTGGACTTTCTTTTACATACCTACTCTGCCCCCCACCGGAATTAAAAGAAAAAGTTACTTTTATTTTTAAATTGGCCTTTTACTTGAAAACAACTATAGGTTTATACGTAGTATGAAATATGCAGTGAAAAAAATAGAGAAATACCACAGACCTTTTAGCTAGTACTCCCCAGTGGTCATAACTAGCAGAACTGCAGTGTATTATCACAATCAGGATGATATTGACAGCAATACAGTCAATACACAAAACAGTTCTATTATCAAAAAGATCCTTTCTGTTGCCCTTTTACAGCCATACCTGCTTCCCTTCTGCTCCCAGCCCCCACCCTTCATTCCTAGAAATCAATAATCTGTTCTTTATTTCTCTATGTCATTTAAAGAATGTTACAAAAATGGAATCCTACAGTATTTCATCTTTGGAATGGGCTTTTTTCACACCATATAATTGTCTGGAGATTCATCCAGCTCAACAGTGCACTTTCTTTAACTGCTGAATAATATTCTAGGTTATTGCTAAGCAGTATTTCATGCTTTGTTAACCATTCACTTGCTGAAGGACATAAATTATTTGGTGCTATTATGAGTAAAGTTGGTATAAACATTTGTGTACAGATATTTGCATAAACATAAGTCTTCATGTCTTTGGGTACATTTCCAGGAGTCCAATTCTAGTTTGTGTGATAGTTATATTTTCAACTGCCAAACTTTTCTATAGTGGCTGCAACATTTCATATTTCCTGTAGCAATGTATGAGTGATTGTTTCTTTGTGTCCTGACCAGCATTTAGGGTTGTTACTATTTGTGTTTCACTTTTGCCATTTTAGTAAGTGTATAATGGTATCCTATTGAAGTTTAATTTGCATTTTCCTAAGAAGTATTGAAGTTGACCAACTTTTTATCTTATTATATGTGACTTATTTATCTTCTTTAGATGTTCTTTATGTGTTTTGCCTATGAGAGTTCTTTATATATTCTAGATGCTAGTATTTTATATATAATTTGAAAATATTATATCCCACTCTTTTGCTTGTGTTTTATCCTACTTGACAGGGACTATCACAGAGCAAATATTTTTAATTTTGATAGAATCAAATTTACCTGTTCTTTTATAAATCATAATTTTGGTGTCAAATCTAAGAACATTTTTGTCTTGCCCTCAATAATGAAGACATTCTCCTACTCATTTTTCTAACAATTTTCTCACTTAAATGGCATGTTTATGTTTGTAATCCATTTTTAGTTCATTTTTGTGTGAGGTGTAAAATTCAAGGCAGATTAATTATTGTTTATTCATGTCCTATTGTTTCCACATGATTTGTTGAAAAGGCTGTATTGCCATCATTGAATTGCTTTTGTAATTTTGTCAAAAATCAGTTGGGCATGTTTATGTCAGCCTATTTACATATTTGCTATTCTGTTTCATTCATCTATGTTTATATTATTCCACAAGTACTATGCTGTGTTGATTACTGTAGGTACATACTTACTTGAAATCAAGTAGACTGATTTCTCGCTTTTCTTTTTTGAAATCACTTCAGCTTTTCTAGTTCTCTTTGTCTTTCTATATAAACTTTAGGATAATATTGTCCATATCTACAAAAACCATTGCTGGAATTTTTACAAAAATTGTGTTAAGCCTGTAAATACATTTTAAGACAACATCTTTGCTATGTTAGTCTTTCAATGCTTGAACATGATATGCCTCTCCATTTATTTGAGTGTTTATTTTTTCTCATAATGTTGTCATTTTTAGCATATAAATTCTATACATGTTTTAATTTACACCTACGTATTTCATTTTGTTGGAGAAATATTGTAAATAGCATTATAATTTCTGTGTCCACATGTTCATTGCAATTATAGAAGAGATACAACTCTTTAAAAATTTTTATCATGTGTCCTGAAGCCTTGAGAGACTCTTGTATTAGTTCTAGATTTTTTAATAGATTAGTTTGGATTTTCTATGAAGAAAACTGTTACCTGCAAATAGAAATTGTTCTATCTCTTCCCTGTGAATCTCTATGGTTTTTAGTTACTTTCTTTATTGCACTTGCTAGAAATACTAACACTATGTTTAATGAGAGCATTCATGCAAAAACTTATGCATAAATATTTGTGTCAGCTTTATTCATAATCCCTTATTATTTTACCTATAATATTTGGGGCTTTTGGTTGTATTTTGTGGGAGGAACAGGGAGAAGTGTATCTACTCCATCAGCAAACCAAAATCAGCTGACCAAGGACATTATTTTTAATTATAGTTTTTTTTTTTTTATTTTTGCCTTCCCTCTCAATTGATATTACTTTAAATTCTGCCTTACAAGAATTCTCTTTTTATCTCTGTCTTCTTTACTTTGTCACTTCTAGTTTGTCATAGTAAAACGAGAGAGTTCCCTGGCAGCCTCGAAAGACATGCGACAGGGATGTGGCTCATCTGTTTGCAGGGCACAAAACAGTGCACGCTAAGCCCCTTATTGGAGGGGGAACATGGAGGCCGGCAGGTGCAGGGGCCTGGGCAATTGTTCCTGAGCTCTGGCTTCATGGCAGTGTCCAGGAGCGGGTGTCTGAAACTCCCAAAGCCCAAGTGGGCGTGTGTTACAGTGCGCTCCTTTACGTTTCTCTCCTGGGGGGCTTAGGGTTTAATCAGTCCAGTGTCCTCTTGGAACCAAGATCCTTGTCGAGCGTACAGGAGGAATCAGGTCTCATACGGACTTGAAGGATCAATGCATGGTTTTTAGTGAGTGGCAGAGGTGGCTCTCAGTGGGATGAATGTGGAGAAAGAAGGGGGACGAAGTGAGACGATGATCTTCTCCTGGAGTTTGGCCGTGCAGCCGCTGATTTCTTCTCAAACCATCCCCAGCTAAAGTCCTCCGGACATTCAAATGCTCCATCCCTTCCTTTTGCTGCACCTTTCTGCTGTTTCCGCTTTCTGTTCATCTCCTCGTCTGCTTGTGAAGCTGGGGTTTTAGAGTTTATATGGGTACAGGATAGGGGGGCTTGGTGGGCCAAAAGGCAACTTTTGGGCATGAGAACAGAAATACCTGTTCTCATTTAGGGCTTCAGGTTTCCGGGCTTGAGGGTGGCGCCTTTGCCTGGGAACCACCCTCTTCAACCCAGTATTTCCTTGTCTCCTGTCCATATCAATAGTTCAGACTATGTATATGTAGACCCTGGATAAAGCAGAAATTCTTCACTGCTTTTTCAAAGTTAAGCCTTCCTCTAATATAATCTGTCCTTCATGATGTTTCTAGAGTTATTTTTCTAAAATAAATACACAACAATTTCATATAATTGTATTTTTAAACTACCCTATATTTTTGTGTTTACATTCACTCTGTCCCCAAATTATGTTTTCAACAATTCCACTGAACACTCTTTACAAAGACGATAAAATCTGGGTTCTCAGAAATAAAGTGCTTTCTACATACTTGGACTTTTGCACACTCCTCACTTTCATCTTCCTGGTACTTTTTCCCCCTTTCTCGCTTTGTGCCTTTTGACATTTTTCTAAGCCATAAACTGAAGTTCAAAGGTCACTTCCAAGTCATTTAAATTTCATCTTCATCCATTGTTGTAACTATGAAAACAGTGTTAATATCGGATTTGCTTTTTTTAAAAGGGGATGTTTGACTATTTTCCTTATCACATTATAAACTACTTAAGGGTAAAGGATCTTTTAATATCCATATGTGTCTGGCTGCATCTAGCATGTTGGTGTGCAAAAAAGCTATCAATAACCCTTTAATTGTATTAACATTTTAAATTTATCAGGTTGTATCACATTCTCAAAGTTTGTTTACCAATGCATGATTCATTACTTAAAATAGTGAAGCTAGTTTAAAATTTAACTTAGTGCAATTTCCTCCATGATTCTTCTATATATTCATTCCATAGTTTAGAAAATACCTCCATTTTTCACTTATTTAACGTTCTGTTAATTGTACATGAGCATTAAACTTGTGTGTGTGTGTGTGTGTGTGTGTGTGTGTGTGTGTGTGTAGGCTTTGATAGGAACTGTTGATTATCATGCCTGCCTATTAGTTTACATGCATGACTTTTTGTTAACAAATCAGACATTTATATGGCTCACCTAGGAACAAAAGCCATTGTGTATTTTTCTTTCTGTTCTACCTAAAGCCAAAGATTACAACCCATTCTGCAGCCTTTATTTTTCTCTTATCCCTACGCAAGAAGTAACCTATGAATAAAGTCTGGCTTTTCAAGCTAAACCAAGTGTATTTTTTTTTTAATTGCATAGTTGTACCTTTTTGTTTTGTTTCTCTAGTTGGAGTCTTGCTCTGTTGCCAGCTGGAATGCAGTGGCGCAATCTCAGCTCACTGCAACCTCTGCCTCCCAGGTTTAAGGTATTCCCCTGCCTTAGCCTCCTACGTATCTGGGACTACAGGCGCACATCACTAAGCCCAGCTAATTTTTGTGTCTTTAGTAGAGACAGAATTTCACCATGTTGACCAGGATGGTCTTGATCTCTTGAGCTCGTGATCCACCTGTCTCGGCCTCCCAAAGTGCTGGGATTACAGGTGTGAGCCGCCGCGCCCAGCCGCTTTGTAGCTTTTTAAGTCAAAAGTACCTTTCAAAAGCTGTATGTGCCATTTTTTTTTTTAAATCGGCATTTCTAAAAAAAAAACGTACTGGCCTAACAGAAATAAAAATGCTTTGTTTAATTTCTATTTGAGATTACATATTGCCATAGGCCACTTCACTTACAAGTAATAGTATTCCATTTCTCTGTATCATTTCAACCATCATGCATTTGTTTGGCATGTCTCTTATGTAAATTATTTTCTTCTCCAACATGTCTGATGAACTCTCTTCAATTTATGGATGATACTAAATTTGCTGTATCATTTAATGGGGAATTAAGTCTCCAATTTCTCTTGGCAATGCTTTTATTGCCATTTAACCATTACTTAAATATTAAATCACAATTTTTGAACTCATTTTTCTATACTTTGCTGTTTCCTATTGTACATTCCTGGAAATCTGTAGTATACAGTCGACTACAAATGCATGTTAATTAAATGACTTAAATAATTATACCCTAAGAGCTCAGTAAATTGTAAATAGAGACTCAAAGGTTGTCTTTAAAAGCCTCTAGCAGCATGATTTTTTTCTATTTTTGCCTTGAGAATATTGGCCAAACAACTGTTCACAGGGTTTTTATTGTAATGAATATTCATATGGTCAGATCACATAATGGCTAAAAGCTTAGCTCTCTGGTCAGATAGTCTCCATTCAAATGTTTGCTAAACCATTCTTATTACTCCTATGATAGTGAATAAATTGTTTAACCTTTCTAATATAGATTTGTAATGAAAATAGTAACATTGTTTTATTATAAAACAAGAAAATTATACAGTACATTGTTGTGGTGAAGAAGAAGTCATCAAATACCTCTGATCAAATTTCAGTAAATAAATTGTACTTCGGAGAAATTTATCTTTCTGTACTACTGTGAGGATGATAAAAGGCAATGTATATAAGTAAGAAATAAACTTCCTGCTTATAGGAATTTGCTATGTGCTTATAGTCTCACAGAAATATAATAAATGTTACTTGTTAATGATGTTTCTCTAAAGGTGAGTATTTTATTTCATTTACAAGTTACTATATACAAATGATTAAAATTATTTGGTAGACTAGCATCTGGAACTTTGAAGATAGATGACCAAAGCCCCAGTTTTTAGGTTTTTATTTTTTTCCCAAAAGTACATGTATTATTATAAAGAGTCTTTAATATATCTTCAATAATGGGTATTATTAATCAATATAAATGTATTATAACTGCTAAAATTGTCATTTTCTTTTCAACAACCATCTACCTTCCTTTCTAGAACACATGTTCAAGTTCAGCAAATCTTCATTCTATGAAAAACTGTAACAGTTATTATAACACCACTCTCCTCAACTAATTTGCATTACCAATGCTGTGTTAAAAAATAGTACTATTCTCTTTGATCACACTTCTGTAAACATTCTGTGCTTCTGTGGAATGTATCTTACAGGGTTCCTTTATGTCATGGGCATGATTTTAGTTAGTGGGCAGGCTTTAGGGAAAGAACTTTGAAAGATCCTTTAAAGAATAAATTGTCTTTCTGCTTTGGCAACAGTCAGCTCATCTTGGTCTAATTCTAAAGAAGTTGATACTCATATTTCTGAAGGTTATGTGAAAATTTACATCATTGCTGCTCTAGCTTAATCTTATTGTTTGTCATCCCTATAGGTTAGTATGTGTCCCAAGTGTTTGCAGAAAATTGAAATAGTAAAATAATACCAGTTGAAAAAGTGATTGCTATTATAGAATATTATTCTGTAGAGTTCAATCTCATTAATCTAGATCACCTCCCTTTGAGAGATCAGGAAATACAAAGGACAGCACAATTGAGAAAAGGGTCAGATTGCAAAAAAAAAATATTAAAGTCATATTAAAAAAAATCTCCAAGGTTACATAAGAAATCATAGCGGAGTTTAAAAGTTTTGCTAAATTTCTAGTTTGCTTGAGACATACAGTGGCAATTGTTAAATCCAAATTCAATTGCTTTTGTTTAGGGTGACTTACTGACTCAGGGATGAAAACTCCAGAAATTAAGCACAATAATACTCAGAAAATGAACATCTGCTAATAAAATATTTTTAATTTCTCCATTCCATTGTAAACTCTTCGTTAAGAAAAATGTAGCTTATTCCAATAATATAATGTCTCTATGCAATTTTACTCCTTTTCTTCGTTGTTCAGATGTTACTCTTTGGAGATTTAGAAATATATATTGAGTACAAACGACATTTGTCACTATAGCAACTGTGACCATTTTAATACAAAGGCATTTTTTTAAAGCAAGAGTATGTTTAACTTGTCAGGTGAGTCCTCAATGACAGTGATGAAAGTTTGTAGCATATTGGGATGATGACAGTAATATCATTGACTATAATGTTTCATACAAACTTCTCATAACACTACAGGAAAAAATATATGGAGATCCTTGTGGAATCTAAAAAAAAAAATCTAACTTCAAATGTCATAGCCATAGTGCTGCGAACATAAACAGAGTTCTTAGGAATTAGTAATCTGATAAAGTGTCTGGGTGCAGTGGCTCACACCTGTAATTTCAGCACTTTGGGAGGCTGAGGCAGACGGATTAGGAGGTCAGGAGCTGGAGGCCAGCCTGGACAATATGGTGAAACTCCTCTCTCTACTAAAAATACAAAAATTAGCCGGGTGTGGTGGTGCATGCCTGTAATCCCAGCTACTCGGAAGGCTGAGTCAGGAAAATCACTTAAACCCAGGAAGCATAGGAGGTTGCAGTGGTGAGATTGTGCCACTGCACTCCATCATTGGCGACAGAGTGAGATGCTGAATTTAAAAAAAAAAAAAAGATAAAGCATATGTAACTACTTTGTTGGGAAATTTTTTTGTCCAACATAAATGACAATACCTAGTGCTGAGATTTCCATGGAAGAACAAACTATTCTGAATAAAGGAGGAATGAGAAATTTTAAGTGCCGTAGAGGTTGAGATGGATGCGTTTAATAGGGAAAATTTCAAAGATAAAAATCCCATGGGCGACAAGTTCAAGACAAGACTTGAGAAACTGACAATGTCCAAGGTGAAGTTTTGTTTTGGCACACGTTTTTAGGATCATTTGCTATGTTATATGTTTGATGTGAAACTTCTTCAAGGACCATAAAAACATTTGCTTATATACCCCTAATCATTGATGCTTTCTTTGAAAATTTGTAGAGGCTTTAAATTTTGTGTCCAGTAGGTATACTGTAATACAAAATCCGGAGGATGAAGAGAGATTTCAGAGATATGTTTTTATATTAGAAAGTTTCAAGCAATGTAAACACACCTTAAATATTTTATATCATTTTTCACCTTTAAAATTATGTTTTCTAATTTAATTTTTAAATGTAGACTGTTTGCATTTGAAATTATCAATTTTTATCTAAACAATAGCACAAATTTCAAAATGCCTTTTTAAATTTTTACTTATCAATTAAATATAATAGATTTGAAAATAACTATAAGTAATACAATATTTTAACCTTATTCTCTTAAGTATAGTGATGTTCAGTTATAAAGGTTTAAAAAAAAGTCTTACATGGCAAGGCTGAAGTGCATCAATATCTTCATAAGGCTAATTTAAGGAGAACAACATAAAATGAAAATATTTAGTGAATGAATGTAGCTCTGGTGTGGGAGGGAAGGCTGTCTAGAAAAATGTATGTATTATGTATTTGCTTATTTATTTTGTATTTACTAAAACTAGCTCCCACATCCAATCTTATTACCTAACTACTGTATTTTAAGGGCAAGTTGGGGTGCTAAATATTCATTAATATATTATTGATGAAACTAAGGTTGCTTGTTCTCATATGTTTATTTTCTTAGTATTTAGGGTTAAATACTGAAGTTAACTGTTGAACTTTTTGTTTTTGTTTTTGTTTCTTTATTATATCCAGACAAGTTTAGAGAAAACAATTACTACTGGAGAAGCTAAAAATATATAATATTCAGTATTTTCTCAGTTCAGGATTAAGAAAGAAAGGGTAAAGGAGAGCCCAGCTAAGATCAGAAGAACACACACTTTGGACAAGTGCATAGATTTCATGGAGTATACAAAGTATTCAGGACTCTCTGTAGGTGGCTGCCAGACAGCTGTGCTTTTAAGCATCTTTATAGATTTAGACCAAGTTACCCACCTCTCTAATAACTAGTTGGTAGGATACTGCTTTTCATCATTTTTATGAGGTGTTGTCCATTTCTTAACATTTACAGCTCTCTTAATCCTGGGTTTGTTTGCATACTTGTAGTTGAGATTTTTTTTTTTTTTTTTTTTTTTTCTAAAATTAAGGTCTAGAAATCAAAAGCTTGGTATCTTCAATTTCAGCTTGTCCTGACTTTGTGTCTTGGGATACTCTATTTTTCTATTTTTTTTTTTAATTAAGAGAAACAACTATTATAGTTAGATAATTTAGCTAAGATATGAGAGCCTGAAGAGTCACAGCAAGTGGTTGTATTTTTAGCAAATAAACAATTTTCAAGCCTTTTTTGATGTTACTGAAAGCCTTCTAAATCAGAAGCTGGAAGACACATGCTGCCCCAAATGGGTAGGACTTCCACCTCTTTGTCTTAATTTAACCAGAGATTCTCCAAATACTTCAGTGTTTATAATAAGCTTCTTAATAAGCTTTAATATAAATAAAGGCCCTATAAAATAAAAACAAAATTTGAAAATAAATGTACTAAAGCAAATATGTCTGGCAGAATTTAGGGCTCAGGCTCAGGAACCAAACTCCTTAGGTTCAAATCTTGGCTCAATCAAAACACTACACACACACACAGGCACACACAAACACACAGTCCATAAACAATTATAAACAAGTAATTCAACTTCTTTGTACCTCATGTTTTATATATAGAATGAGGTTATAACAATACTACCTATCTTATTGAGCTGCTTTGAGAATTAAATGCATTAATGTCATATGCCATGTAGAGCACTTAGAATGATGCCTGGTATAAATAATAATAAATAATCAGTGCAATTTGGATATTATTAATCTTTGTATTGGCATTAGCATTATATTCTTATTTTACTTTTAAGCCCTGATATCTCTTCTTGTATTGCTATTGGAGTAGATGTCTAATACTCTTTATTAAATTGTAGGCATGAAGAGCTGATATTCTAATCCTCCTTCCAGGTGGCTAGTAGTATTGAACATTCTTGCTTTTGTTAGAAATTGCCATGTGACTTTCCTTGTTCAACGAAATACTCAGGAATGAGTGAAAATGTGCCTGTAACTTTCAGGAAAAAGCTTTAATATCGGTATATCATTTACTGCGTCCCCTTCCTGTGCCTTGTTGATGTGGAAGCAAGACTCTGAGGCTACAGTGAGCAGATTCTATTATTGTCCTGCATTAAGCCTGCAGCAAACGCAATAAGTAACTTTTTTGTTCCTTTAAGCTGCTAGAATTTGGAATTTGTCTGTTACCATAGCATGAATTAATCTATTCTGATTCATACAGAAGCTGGATATTGCTATTCCTTCCCTTCTTTCTTTAACTCATTCAACAAAATAATATCATGTCAAATAAATGAAAGAAAATATCTTCACTGAATAGTTGTTCATCCTTGTATAATTCATGAAACGTGAATTCCACAAACTACTATCTTCAATCAAAAGATTATTTTCACCTGTGCTTGACATTTTAATATCAGTTAACTGTTGTCTAATCCTGCTTTTTTTCATTTGATATCATCATAAATCCACCCTATAGAGCTGCTTTCATAGGTAAATTTATAAGGAATTGCAGTGTATTACTATAATACCATACTTTGACATTTATTTCCTTGGAAATGACAATGAAAGAGCAACTGTTTACTTGATACAATGAAAATATTATGTTATTTTCATTGTATCAAGTAAAAATATTATATATAAAATGAAAACAAAAAATAATTATATCTATCTATCTATATCTATCTATCTATCTATCTATCTATCTATCTATCTATCTATATGTATTTCTTACCCACAGAAATGTAGATGTTCTGGTCATTAAAAAAATATAGTTTCTTTTTTTCTTTCTAAGTGCTAAATTAAGATTTTTAGAAAATAACAGGGCTCCATAGATTCAATGTGGGGTAGGGAAGTTTATTAATGTAATTGAAAAGCTCTGGGAATGAAAGAAGACTTTGAGAATAGGGATTGGCTTCCAGAAAATTTATTGATGCAGCTTTCTAAAACCTTACAGATTTGTATGTTCCTACCTGCCTGTACACACTGAAGACTAGCAGTTACTACTTTCATGAAAGTATCCTGGGAGAGTGTAGAGAGACAACGTTTTTTGTAAGATAAAAATATTCTACTAGGCAAATAGCATATCTTCTGTGCTATTGGCTAATATTTTAATGAGTTTTTATGTATTCAGTTTTTTCATTAGATTTTGATTTCCCTGAATACAAGAGTTTTCATCTTGGACACCCCCATTTATTCATAGAACACATCTAGCATAGCTTATTTTTACTAGGTTAAATTAGAAATTAAAAAATTAAAGTTATTCATTTATACTTTAATTTTTATGTTTTTATTCCACAACATATAATTATTGTTGTTTTGCAGTCTTTAACATTTATATTTATCAACAGTTTTTCCTTTGGAACCTTATATTGTCTGCATGTTCAGGCTTATATTTGGAGTAGTTTTTTCAGCTACCATAAATTATTATTTCTTTGATCCCATGAATAATTTGGATGTATACTAATAAATTTTCAAATATTTGAGAATTTTCCAGAGCCCTTTCTTTCAATAGTTTCTCACTGAATTTCATTTTAAATATATTGAGCTTATTTTATTGCAAATAATTTTGTCTATCTTGGTACATGTTCTATGTATACTTGAAATAAATATGCATATTGAGGTTTTTGGCTGGAGTGTTCAATAAATGTCAGTCCCCTAGATGAACCTACCCCTTTTAATCACATGAAAGGATTTTCTGGTTCCATATGAATTTTAAAATAGGTTTTTCTAGTTCCGTGAAGAATGCCATTGGTAGTTTGATGGGAATAGCATTAAATGTGTGAATTGCTTTGGGTAGTATGGCCATTTAAATTATATTGATTCTTCCTATCCATGAGCATGAAATGTTTTCCCATTTGTTTATGTCATCTCTGATTTCTTTGAGCAGTGTTTTAAAATTCTCATTGTAAAGATATTTCACCTTCCTGGTTAGCTATATTCCTAGGTCTTTTATTCTTTTTTTGGAAACTATGAATTGGATTGCATTCCTTGTTCGGCTCTCGGCTTTGCTGTTATTAGTGAATATTAATGTGAATGATTTTTGTATGTTGATTTTGTACCCTGAAACTTTGCTGAAGTTGTTTATCAGGTGAAGGAGCTTTGGAGCCCAGTCTGTGGAGGTTTTTAGACGTAGAATCATATTGTCTGCAGGGATAATTTGACTTCCTTTCTTCCTATTGGGATGCCCTTTATTTCTTTCTCTTGCCTGATTGGTCTGGCCAAGATTTTAATATTATGTTGAATAGGAGTTGTGAGACAGGCCATCTTTGTCTTATGCTAGCTTTTCAAGAAAAATGTTTCAAGCTTTTACCCATTTGGTATGATGTTAGCTGTGAGTTTGTCACAGATGGCTCTTATTATTTTGAGGTGTGTTATTTCAATACCTAGTTTATTGAGAGTCTTTAACATAAAGGGATGTTGAATTTTATCAAAAGTCTTTTCTGTATACGTTGAGATAATTGTGGGTTTTGTCTTTAGTTTTATTTATGTGATGAATCACATACTTATTTATGTATGTTAAACCTTGTATCCCAGGGTTAAAGCCTACTTGATTATGGTGGATTTGCTTTTTAATGTGGCACTAAGGTAGGTTTGCAAGTATTTTCTTGAGGATTTTTAGATCAAGGCTTATCAAGGATATTGGCCTGAAGTTTTGTTGTTGTTATTGTAGTGTCTTTGCCAGGTTTTGCTATCACAATGCTGGACTCATAGAATGAGTTGGGGAGGAGTCCCTCCTCAATTTTTTTTTTTTTTTTTTTTTTGAATAGCCAAGGCAATCTTAAGCAAAAAGAACAATGCTGGAGGAATTATGATACCCAAATTGAAACTATACTACAGGTGTACAATAAACAAAACAGCATGGTACCGCTACAAAAACAGACACAGGGACCAATGGAACAGAATAGAGAGCCTAGAAATAAGGACACAAATCTACAATCATCTAATCTTTGACAAGGCTTAAAAAAATCAAACAAGGAAATGATTTTTTATTCAATAAATGATGCTGGGATAATTACCTAGCCACGTGCAGAAAATTGACACTGGACTCCTTCCTTACACCATAGGCAAAACCCAACTCAAGATGGATTAAAAACTGAAATGTAAAACCCAAAACAATAAAAAACCTGGGAGATAACCTAGGCAATACCATTCTAGACATATATATAGGCAAAATTTTAGTGATGATCTCAAAAGCAATCATAACAAATGTAAAAATTGACAAATGGGATCTAATTAAACTTAAGATCTTCTGCATAGCAAAGGAAACTGCCAACAGAGTCAATAGAAAACCCACAGAATGGGAGAAAATATCTGCAAACTATGCATTTGATAAAAATCTAATATCCAGCATCTATAAGGAAATTAAACAAATTTACAAGAACAAAATAAACAACCCTATTAAAAATTTGGCAAAGTACATGAACAGAAACTTTTCAAATAAAGACATACATGTGGCTAGCGATCACACACACACACACACACACAAAAGCTCAACATCACTGATAATAGAGAAATGCAAATTCAAACCATAATGACATACCATCCTATAACAGTCATAATGGCTTATTGAAAGTCAAAAAATAACAAATGCTAGTTAGGTTGTAGAGAAAAGGAACACTTACACATTGCTGGTGGAAGTGGAAATCAGTTCAACTATTGTGAAAGGCAGTGTGGTAATTCTTCAAAGGGCTAAAAACAGAACTGCCATTAAACCCAACCATAACATTACTGGTATATAACCAAAAGAATATAAATCATTCTACCATAAAGACATATGCACATGTATGTTCAGTGCAGAAGTATTCACAATACCAAAGACATAAAGTCATCCAAAATGTCCATCAATGGCAGACTGAATTAAGGAAGTGTGGTACATACATACACACATGGAATACTATGCAGCCATAAAAAAGAAAGAGATAATGTCTTCAACTAAACTATGAGAAAATATGGACACAAAAAGGGGAACAACAGACACTGGCCTGCTTTGAGGGTGGAGGGTGGGAGGAGGGAGAGGATCAGAAAAAATAACTATTGGGTACTAGGCTTAGTACCTGAGTGATTAAATAATCTGTAAAACAAACCCTTGTGACATGAAATTTACCTATATAGAAAACCTGCACATGTACCTTTGAACCTAAAATAAAAGCTTTAAAAAAGGAATGATAAAAGATGGTTTGTATTCTTGATAAAACGATTTGGTCTAAAATCTACTTTCGCTCAAATTAATATGGCTTATCCGGCTTTATTTTTTAAACTTGCATTACCATAGTATTTCTTAATTCATCTTTTTACCTATAACTTATTTATAACTCTATTCTTAAAATGTTTTTCTTGTAGGCAAGTAATAATTAGATCTTTCTCTTTCCTCAGTTTCATCATTGACTTTGTACAGGGGTTTAGAGTACTTCGTTTCCTTGAGATTATTTAGATGGTGAGATTATTTTATTATGTCATTTGTTTTCTATTTGCCTCATACAGTTTTGGTTCTCTTTTTCTACTTCTGTTGCTTTCATTTTAATTATTTTCTAAAATTTTATATTCCTGGCTTAATAGATTTAATTATGTTATTTTAGAAGTAGGTTTGGGATTTATACGTTTAAATTATCATAGTTTACTTTCACTTGATATTATGGCATTTCAGGTCTAGAATAATAATTCTTCCAGCCTATATGTTCTCATTTCCATATGTCATGCATTTAATATTATAAATATCATAGTATATCTATATTATTATTTCAAAAGACTATTTAAAAATATTATATAGTAAAAATAAATTATACATACTTGTCTATGTCATTACCATTTCTAGAGTCTTTTGTTTCTTGTAGACACACATCTCTGTTCACTATTTTTCTGCCTGAGGGATTTCCTTTAACATGTGTCATAGCGTGGATCTGCTAGAGGGAAATAATTTCAGATTTTATATGTCTAAAAAATATTTGTTTTGCCATCAATTTAAAAATACATTTTATACTGTGTACAGAATTCTGTGTTGACATTTTTCCAGTCATTGAAGAGTATTTCTCCACTGTCTCCTTTTGTTGCACTTTTCCAATGAGAAAGCTGCCGTCAATCTTCCATGTGTTTTCTGTTCATAAAATGTATTTTTTTCTAGTGCCTTTAAGATTTTTCTTCTGTAATTCTGGCTTTGTACAATTTGATTATGATGTTCTTTGGCTTAGTTTTCTTTTTATGTCCCATGCTTGGGTTTCTTGAGATTTTTAGAACTTAAGTTTGTAGTTTTATGTAATTTTAAAATGTTTCCAGCATTATTTCTTAAAATACTTTTTCAGTCCACATTTCTTCTCCTTCAGGGATGCTAATGACATTATATTAGGCCACTGGAAGTGTTCTACAGGTCGATGATGCTCTTTACACTTTTTAAATGTTATTTTCTATCTCTGTATTTAATGTTAGATTGTCTATTGCTACGATAAATTCAAAGTGAGTAATATTTTCTTCTTTGGGTATTTAATGTATTAAGATATTTTAGAATTTAAGAGCAATCTGTAACAAAGGAGTTAAAACATCAAAGCAAATCATAAAGAATTTACTTCTACTGATGTATTAAAATACTCATTAAATAATTACTATTATCCAGAAAAATTTTATAACATTAAACATTTAGAATTTTAGAATTGTGTAAACAAAAACAAGTTTACACTTAAATATCTTTACATTCAAAAGAGAGTTGGAAATAGTTAAAGCAAGAATTTTATAGATTTGCAACTTGAGACTCTGAGTTATTTTACAGAGCTAGAGAACTATTAATTATAAATGGAAACAAGAAAGGAAATGTTCAAACTGGAGAAAAAGGATTAAGTTACAACTGATTTAGGTAATAAAATGGGATTCAGTTCAAAAATCATTTATTGAATTCTTACTTTTTCAAGTTACTCTGCTAAACACTGGTGAGGAGAAATGTATATTAATTCACAGTCTCTACCAATGTTTATTATTAATATGAATAGAGTCATTTTTACCCTCACATTTCAAATGAATACATTTTACTTTAGTTCCTGCAAAATTCAATTATGGAGGGAGCTATCTCATATACCATTTTGATTCTGTGAAGAATTTTAGGAACATTTATAAGTTTTTGTGTTGAGAAATGGTGATAAAAACTTGGTCTCTCAATGACAACAACAATATCATCAGTATCAGATATGCAAATTCTTTTGTGTGAGTTTTTTATTAACACTTATCTGACAAGTCTAATCGCCCATCACTCTTCTCATTCTTGTGTAGTAGTTATTTGGACTACTTATTTTTCAACATGCTGTGTCTGTATATGCTTATTACTCAGCATGATAAAGTCTCTTCTACATAATTGAATAGAAAAACTGTACCAAAAACTCTAATGCTTTATTTCAAAATTATTTCATCTTATAAGAATTCTATGGCAACCTTCTGTTGGCTTAGATTCTTACCTTCTTAACAATACCTTTTATTATACAGTCCTCATTTTGTTTGTTTTGAGAGCTTTATTGGAAAGTTTCATTAGGGAAAACTCAAATAATTCAAACCTAATTCTGGAAAAGTATGGTGGGTACATTTTTTAAAATTAAATTTATACATTCATTATTCAAGAGATTAAGCCCATCGTCCCTATAAATTTTAAAATTATATACATTTAATCAACTTTTAATTTGTGATTGGCCCACACTACTTTAAATATTTTATATAAAGTAATAGTTTATTAATAATTTACATCATATTGTTCCACATTTGAATGACTCAAATTTACATATAATCTAAACACACTGTGCTGTAGTTATGGCACTTGTTTTATTTCATTGTGTATATCTAAAAAGATAAACCTGTGTCATTCCCCAAAATGGGACATATGTTCATGTAAATATCACCAAAACTGAAAACCAAAGTTGAGACAGCATTAAGTGCTCAGTAATTGCTGAATGACTTAAAGGCAAAGATAATCAAACCACTAAGCAAGATAATTGTTTGAAATTATCTTACATTATTCATAAGAGAAAAAGAAAAAATGAGGGAAGGAAGGAAAAATGGAAGGCAGGCAGGCAGGAAGTCTTATAATTAATGAATTTATAGAAAAATATAAAGAAAATGTGTATGCTTGTATAAATATATGTTTATATGCATGCAGGTGTTTATGTCTCTGTGTGAGTTTCTACACTGGCAGATGCAAAATATTTATATTGACAGATTATTTTTAAAAATCAATTGGTAACTTTTTAGATGTTCCATTCCTCAAAATGTAATTTTTACATTTTTTATGAACAGCATAATTTCATTGGCTTCAAGCATTCTAAACTATCCAATTTGATTTTACATATTGAAAATATTTTTAAATGAAGTCATGATACAAATTTATAGCAGCTTGTCAATTTATTATTTATGAATTCTAGATTTTAAAAATTTACAAATATGATTACAAGTCAGCATACTTACAGAATTGTTTTCTAATCTCCACTGTAATTGCTGAAGCAATTAAGGATATAGTAGTGATATTAGAAAAAATGTAAAACTAATATATTTTCTTCAAGTTTTAAGTTTGTATGCTAATCAGAAAGCAATAAGCTTTACTATTATAGCCAGATTGCATGTGATTACTGAGATGCTAACTGTATAGCAAATCAATGTAAGTTTTCTTTCTTTTTTTGTTACCTATGTTTTCAGATCAAACCCATAAAACATTTTTAACTTGCATAAACACTAATAATTGATTAAAAATATTTAAAATGCTAAACAATTTTTGTTACCTAGAACCACATTTTAGAAGAATATCTCATAAAATAATAAGTAAAATCATCACATCTAGAAGAATTGATAAAGTTTATTTTTTTTCGTCTGGATTAGCATTTGAAAAAGTTACTTGAGATATGTATGCATGTATCTATTTATGTATAAACACATTTGTTTCTTTAAACTTACTTGCATGTACTTTTCAAACCTATCTACCTGCCTCTTCTTATTAAAATTACCAAATACTTTATTTGACAGAATTATAAACCTTGTCAGGCCACATTCTTACCTTTAATTTTGTGGCAGATGCCAGGCCTATATACTAAAAATAGCATTGTTGACTTCTTGGAAATTATGGGGAATTGAGGGCAGTAATAAATCTCCCCATATGTGACTCTCTTTGCCAACAAATGGTATAGACTTAGGGATTTTTTTTTTTTCCCTCTTGCATGGGAATTTAAGTCCAATTTGGGAAAGTAGGGAAGACCTATATGATAAATTTTTATATTTTTAAGTGGCAAAATACAAGTCTTCAAATTAAAATGAAGTATACATCTCAATATTAAAAATATTTTGTAATTAACTCCATTCTTTGAGGATAAATTTGTTTACAGTAAAGGTCCAGAACAGTTTATGGAAATAGAATTGGTCTTGGTTAGGAGTTGGCAGAAAAGCACTTGACAGTGGAGTTTTGCCCAGAAATTTGCTATAGGATTTTCAGCTAATTAAGTAAAAAAGAAAAGAAAAGAAATATGATATTGGGACGTTTATAATTCAACCATTTATAAACTTTGCTTTCTCCTTTCTGTGCTCTCTTACCCATGGACAAATGCCATATGCCATTAAGAAAATTGGCTCTTTAAGTTGGACAGTATCCAAAGCCCCAATGTATAAAGATGGAAAATAAATAAATACTGGAGCCAGGATGTTACACATCTTATCTTTGGAGAATTTTTAACTCAGAGGTACCATATGTGTTGGCTGTCTATGGTTTGCATGGTCAAGATCATTATTAGGCATATTGAACCTCCAACACTAATTCTAGTGTCATGAATTCAGTTTAAAAGCAACTCTTCTACAGTCAGGTTCTGGCAAAACTTCAAAGCTAACATTCAAAGTCAGAAAGCTTAAAACCATGCAAGCTTATTTAGATTCCTTAAATGGTCTGGTTTAGGAGATTTCTGGGCATTTGAAGCTTTGTAAGCCATTGCAGAGTGAAAAAAGTTAATCTGTTCAGCTACATTTTCAATAATGTGACATTAGATTCATTTCAAAGGCTTTTCTTCTTGGGTATCAAGCCACAGTCAGGATTTCTCCAGGGTACAGAACACAGGCTCTTCCTTATTTATTTATTTATTTTTAATGAAAGGATTGTTCTTCATGCTGAGGATTATATAGTCAGAAACTGACGATATCTGTGTTTTTCTTTTTTTTTTTTTGTTATATCAAAAGAGCAAAAATGAGCTGTTTTCTTAAAAAAAATGCCTGAAACAATAGCAGTAAAACTAAATTTTAAGGCATGAAACTCCTAAAAATATAGGGGACCAAGGGCATAACACTAACATGTCTGATTATAAGGGCTATATTTTTATGACATTTGAAATTAAAATGCTAAATATATACTCTTCCTCTCTCATTTAACATCTTCAGAATCTAGTTTTCTAAGCAGAAAGTGTAAGGTAAATATTTGTTAATCATCAAGCTTTTTTTCTAGTAATTATTTCAGTATGTATTTTTAATATTGGGCAACTTAAGGAGTATGAACACAATATAAGACCCTGAATAGCCAAGAAATAATACATATGTATTTTTATAAATTATTTACTTTTTAAAAAGAGGAGAAATTTTTTCTTTTGACATACTTTATCAATTTTTCTCCTCTGGGTATTTTTCTCCTTAAGATACTGAGAATCTCCCATCAAAATGTATAATTACTACCTAATCATATCTATATAGTTGCCTGATATTGTGCTCAGCTACAATCCCTGCATTTAAGCACATCTGTATATTTGTAAAAAAAATCAAAATGGCAACTTAAAAAAAGTTGATGTATTTAGAAACATACTCAGCCTTGAATTTCTCTGTGTGTGTGTGTGTGTGTGAGTGTGTGTGTGTTCATGTGTGTGTGTGCTTTAAATAGAAAATTAAGTCATATCTTACCAACATGATTAAAAATGTCTGTATGAAAGCAACTTCATGTTAAACATTTTCTTCTCTTTGGGTAATTTTCACAATGTTTCCCACAAAAGAGATTAATTTTAAGCCTGTTTTGGATAAATGGGTATATGAAATAATGTATGAATTACTGAGTTTTGACAGTTATTTGGAGATTCACATTGTTAATCCCAAACCCAAATTGAAAATTGTTTATTATGCATTTCTTTTTAAATATTTGATTTTTATTTTCTAAAATAAAGCATTTTATATTACTTTTCTGAGTCTTAAGAAATAGCCTTAGTAGGCACATATATACATATATAATTTGCCATTTATATATAACATTTATGAATATTCATTTCAATACTTATAATTTGCAAAAATTAGAAACAATATTTCCAAAAATGGCATTAACTAAGCTATATCAATTCGTATAGATTATGATATATTTTTGATTTGTATGTGACATTTTTGGGGGGAGGGTAATGATCAGTCAGATGTGGTCACAGGAGGGGACGTGGTAGAGACTCAGGGAAATAATGTTTATTATACTCACAGGTTCTAGACAGAGTCCTTGCATGCTGATAGGGGCCACATAAGAGGAGCACGACAGGAGCAGGCTCAACCAAGCCACTGAGGAGCCACCAGAAACCTGTAGGCAAGGGTTTTTCTTATACCTCAGAACAAAGTACACCAGAAAAGACTTGAAGAGATTTCACCAGTCCTTTTTAATATTACTGGGTCATTGTGAGGGGAGGGCAAGAAGAGAAACTTGTGTTCACAGACAACCCTTATTCACTGGTGAACTTGATTACTTGGATAGGGGGCTCACAACTTGTTTGTAGGCATATTGAGGAGGCAGGGAAAAAGAAAAACGAGTTTTAAAAATTTACAGTACAATATAGTATGAAGCTATTAAAAAGGCAATGACTATTTTTATGTCCTTTGTCATTCAGTTTCATCTCTGCCCCTTCTACTATCTCTGGGAGGAAGCCAGAAATTTACACATCATAATTTCTTTTCAGTACAGTTCCAGGTTAGATTCTGAAGGCAAAAGAGGAGAGCCCTCAGTTTCTAAAGGCAGATATACACAAGCATCCTGTAGCATTGAATGCTCCACCTGACAATTGCCCACTTAGGTATTGAGGCAGTAAAGATCTTTGGCAGCTTGCAGGTGGCTGTAGGCATCCCCTTCAGAATCTCCATCTCTGATGCTGCCATATGGCTGCAATCACTGATGGAAACTTCTTTGCAATTGCTGCACTTCCAGATTGCCTGAAAGTGGCCTTGTAGTCCTTACTCTCCCAGTGCTTTGAGCAGCCCTTAAGCCTATCTTTTCTATTCCAGTATCCTAGTGAGACTTCTGTTTCCTTAATAGCATTCTGAATGTTTCATATAATTACATAATACATTTATATCTGCAGACATGGCAAGATGCTCACAATATATTATTAAGTGGAAAAAATAAGATATAATAGTATGCATAAAATAATATTGCTCTCTTCTCTTTTTATAAATTTTTAATTATAAGCATTGAAGCATCAAAGTGTAGGTACCACAATGAACATATTGTTAACAGTAGTTACATTTTAATTTTCCTTTTTAAATTTTTTATTTTTGAACACTTAACATGGAATACTTCAATAAAAATAAAAGAAAAAATACATTAAAAGTTACAAGGCATAGTTTAGTATAAATATACACAATATTGTCTTAATTTAGAGAAGTAAACTGGGGGATGTGCTAAAGTGGAATATTCAGCCTGGATTAGCCTGGTAATGCTTATTAAGGCAAATCTTTGTAGTATTATCAATTTATTTGTGATTCCTGGGCATAAACTCTTTTTGTGGCAAATTGATAATAAAAGTAAATCATAATTCAAATGAGGTGATTTCACAAACATATGTTTATTTTCAGTGCTAAACAAAACTGATGTTAGAGATGAATGGCTATCCAGAAATGCTAATTTTCCTATAAACTCTTGAGAATTTTGAGATCTCCTTGGTTGTTGTTTTACTTTACAAATTTGGAAACAATTACAATTAATTTGTTTCGAAATGTAAGCAAGAACATCAATATAGACTTTTTAAGTTTCCTTCTTTTCCTTGTTTATAAATTATTGAAAATCAATTTTATTTCTTTTCTATTAATTTACTTAAATAATAATTTCATACTACCTTGGCCCTTTTTAAAATAATTCAGCCCTGAAACCAAAAATCTCTAAGGACTGTAGGGTTTCAGTAGGTACCTAATAAAAAACAAAACAATCTCTGTCACAGCAAAAGTTAAGTTTTTATTTTGATTAACATTTAAAAGGTAAATCTCTGAAAATATTTCTGAAGATAAATTTCTTTAAAAAATCAAATTATGGCATAATTATTGTATAATCATTTTTGGTAAAACCTTGTAACTTGTGACTGAATCATTTAAAATGAAAACATGTTTTCCTCATTTTTTTCCCATTTTCCCCTGTTTTTGGAATTTCTATATATATTTGTATATCCACTTTGCAGACTAATTTCAGAAGAGCTTTCTCAAAATGCTGGTCAGAATGAAATGAAATGAATACTTCTTGTGCTCTAAAGCAAAATAGTATTCACTGTATTCTGGCAGGGCAAAAAGGTCTATTGTAAGTGAGGTGCTATTTGCAAAACCTAGGAGGTAAGAGAAGCTCTTTGTTGTGGCAGGAGGGGCCTGACATTTCAGAGAGAAAGTAGTTTAAATATCAAAAGTGCATGTAGAAGTTAGCTGAAAAGCAACATAACTACGCTTCAACTATGTTTCTGCTTTTAATGCCAGAAACATAGTTGAAATACTTGGATATTCCTTCTTATTTAGGATAAACTGAGCCCAAATGGAAACCTAAAATGGACTCATTAGTGGGAAACAGATCTGACCTAACTCAGTTGTGTGTATGTGTGTGTACATTTGTGTACATGTTCGATATTTTGCTGATAATCATGGATAAATTCTAAAATAACATAGAATTAAAACAAAGATGAAAGCTAGTTTAAATCATTTAAAATAAATGGAACTTATATCTGCAAGTACATATTACTTGGTAAAAGAAGATAAAAATAATCACTAGGTATCAAGGACCATCATTTTAACCAGATTTATTCTAATAACACCAAAAATGTACTAAAATGTAAATATTAGAACAGAATTTAGAGAGAATCATGACAACATATTTAAAGAAAGCTGTTATTATTGGTTTTAATGAAATAAAATTTTAAATTATCATTGGAACTGCCTACTAGTGATTTAGCACAATGTTCTGACACACTACAGAATCCATGTGGGAACTCTCATCTTAATCCATTCATGCACCAGAAAGTTTATCAGCAGAGGCAGAAACAAATGAATGCTCTCACCATTAGGTTAACATCACCAAAGTGAAGTGGTTTTATTTTACATAGTGAAAACTAGAACAGTGCTCACACAACTGCTGACATGCAAACAGTTTACATAACTTACTAACTTGAAACTTCTATTCAGATAACAAGGGCAGTATCTCCATGTTTCAACTGTTTGACACAATGATGGATTATTTATTTACTGAACAGCACTGGTGGCCAGAAAATCTGATTTCCATGCCTGAAATCCATGAAACCTCAGCCACTGAACAGTTTCTTTTACATGTGGCAAAGGTCATCTATCAAGGGATTTTCTCACGTTTTGTGTGATTGGTCATGCCTCATTTCCTTCAAGAAAATATGATTTCCCTAAAGTCTGTGCATTTTAAAAAGACTCACAAAGACCCAGAAAGTTATTTCCTCTCTGTTTGTGATAAGCACAGAATATAGAGGCTAACCTACAGGGAACGACAAGCAACTGTTTGTAGCTAGAAACCATATTTAATCCTATCATTAGGAAGCCTTAGCACTCACCAGGTATAAAAGGGACTGCAAAATTAGACACTTAACCTTGTCATTTAACCTTGCAGAGTTTAATCTGCATTCAAACTTTAATAAATACAGCCCATAGACCTATTCTTATATAGTAGGAGACATTTGTTTCAGATACTGTATTTCAAACTTACAGTCATTTGATGAATGGCTGTGTGAAGATTTGACAACCTTAAAAATACTGAAAATTGTATTTTCATTTTTTACCTGAACAATCAATGAGTATGAACATTAAGAGATTATATTTTCAGTTAAATCTCTAAGAACAGTAAATATAGAGCATGGTAAAAATCAAGAGCAATTTAAAGAGTACTGTTTGAGAAAAGACTATGACATATACTTGGGAGATTGAAAAAGCAAAGCAAAACCCTACTGTTCTAACTTAATTATATTTATAAAATATTTCTTGGGTCACAGTTCTGAAATACCTTAGAGTAGTGCAAATGTACCAAATCTCTTAATGAACCTGGTTTTGTCTAAAAACTTCCAGATATTGAATGGCTACTTTGTATAACTATAAACAGGTCCAGATTCCATCATTGTGGAGAGGTGGGTACGTGTGCTCAGCTGAGGCATCTGAAGCAGGAAGGTCAGGAGTAATCTCTCATTATTAACATTACTGTGAAACATCATGAAAACAATAGCTATAGAGAGTCAACCTAAGGATACGACAAATGATAATTTGCTATCAGATACTGAGTAAAGTGTAAGATACCATCCAAGTGGCTTTGTTACAAATCTACTGAAGATCTAGCTTTACAGCCTCTGATTATACAGGCTCTTTTCAAGTTCTTGTATATGGCTTTGAATTAGTAATTTTGTATTTTTTTTTCTTAAACAGAACATCCCCTAATTGCATTAGCGTTTACGCCCTCAACGTATTAATCATCCAACTTCCGCCATACTTGGATATGAGACATTTCTTTTCTATGTTTAGCTCCCTATGTAGTAAAACATTCATTTGTCCAACTAAGTCTATTCAAAGTTAGATTTGGAAGATGACAAACAGGAGGTTGGGAAAATCATGTCATATGTATAACATTTTTCAGCTTTCTCACAACAAATGTGTATTCATATGTGTATGTATTTGTAAGCCTGTGCAATAACGTTAAGTTTAACTTGTTTAGAGATCTTTTTAGGAACAAAAGATAGACTCCTGAAAGACACCCATTACAATTAAAGTGTGCTTCAAGAAAGTGATACAAAAATTGCATTTTGTGAGAGAGTTATAAGAGAGTGTTTTACAGGCAGATAAAGTATCTTCATGCATTAATATCCTCTTTCTCTTGCCGTTTTCATCAAAACCAGTATTTTATGGTGTAGGGGAAGTGAATATTTACTTGTAACTCTCTTAGGATCTCTGACTGGGCCCGTGAATTAATTTGGCGTAAGGTAGATTAACAGGAGGAAAACATGCAAGTTTAATATAAGTTTTATATGACATGGAGCTCTCAAAAGGAAATGAACCCCAAAAGTGGCAAAATGTAAATGCTTTTATATTAGGTGGAACAAAGAGAGGCAATTATGGAAAAGTTAGTAGCTATACTTACTAAAATATAGCCTATAGAGGAGGCTAAAGGAGGATAGGAATTATTTTAACAGTCTGTTTGTACAGAATTATCTTGGCTACAACTTCTCCTTGAAGAATCTTTCTTTTCTCCTTGGTCTAGGTAAGGAACCTGTCCAGTAGAATTTTGTATCTCTTCTTTACAAGAGAAAGGGGTAGATTAGAATGTCTTTCTCATGCCTGCTGTTTTTCAAGTGACTTTAGCTCAAAATAATCCTTATGCCAAAGTGGCATATTCTGTCACTCTTCAGTGAAATTTGGGAAAATCAGCCCTAATTTCTTAATTTTATTTTTGAATATTTCTTGGTCATGAGTTTCTTTGATGTGCCAAAATTAAAAATAAAATGCAATATATTTATGAATGCACAAACACACATACACACATGCCCATACACATATACCCTGTCTTTCAGTAAGTTAATATATTTGTACATGTATGTTTATTTGTGCATTTGTGTGTGTGTTTCCACATCACTGAAACAAAATATCAACTCAGGGAATTTATATAAAAACATAATTTACTACCAATTTTGAATAATTGACCTGTTTTGAAATGACAGGTAGTGACTTGACTGACTTCCATTAGATGCATATATCCTGGCTCAGTTAATGCTGAGATCAATGATAGGAGCATTGAGTTATTATTTTTATTTTTATTAATATTCCTTAGTGCTTTATTGTATAAAATGTTTCTGACATCTTTCCTAAATCATAGGGGTTATTTCTGAACCTTTTCTTACAATGCTTTTATCTTTAATGTTGAACTCTTATCAAATGTGTTAGTCTTGAAGAAAAGAGAACACTGGAAAATGAGCTATAAACTACAAATAATTATAATTTCTCTCCCCCTCTCCCCCTCCCCTCCCCCTACCCCTCCCCTCTCCCTCCTCCTCCCCCTCTTTAATGAGACAGGATCTCACTCTGTCTCCCAGGCTGGAGTGCAGTTATGTGATCATGACTCACTGCAGCCTCGACCTCACAAAGCTCAAGCACTCCCCTCACCCCAGCTTCCGAAGTAGCTGGGACTACAGGCACACTCCTAGTTAACTTATTTTTATTTTTATTCTTTTAGAGATGAGATTTTGCCACGTTGCTCAGGCTGGTTTTGAACTTCTAGGTTGACGCTTTCCACCTGCCTCATTCTCCCAAAGTGCTGGAATTACAGGTGTGAGCTACTGCACCTGGCTGGAATGTTTCTTTAAACTATTCTAATATTATGCTTATTTTAATATATTCTCAATATTTTATAAATTGGATTGAGTTTTTGATAGTAAATTATTTTTTTATGTAATGCTTTAATACTTGTTGCCATCAATATTTTAAGTTATAAACAAGTTTTTACCATTGTTGGAATGAAAATAAAAGGCAGTTTTTTCATTATGGTGATATCCCTCACCTATAAAAGTCTATCTTTCTGGCTGGATGCAGTGGATCACGCCTGTAATCCCAGCACTTTGGAAGGCCATGGTGGGTGGAACACCTGAGGTCGGGAGTTTGAGACCAGCCTGGTCAACATGGTGAAATCCTGTCTCTACTCAAAATGC